>NC_022017.1:43711303-43757375 GCF_000317375.1 Microtus ochrogaster | reverse complement strand
GTGACCCAGGACACAGGTGCAGTCCTCGTGACCCAGGACACGGGTGCAGTCCTCGTGACCCAGCAGGGACACAGGTGCAGTCCTCGTGACCCAGGGCACAGGTGCAGTCCTCATGACCCAGGATACAGGTGCAGTCCTCGTGACCCAGCAGGGACACGGGTGCATCCACATGATCCAGGACATGGGTATAATCCACTGCTTTAAGAAACTGGGGACAGGAGTCAGATAAGTTCTGTTCCCTTGCCTTTCTTACATAGAACACTGTTTGTAAAGTTACCCAGTGTAATTTCCATTAAGCAAATATGTAAGGTAATAAAAAGTGCATATGCCACCTAAACTTTATGTAGTAAAATTAATTCTAAAGCAGTGTTGAATCTGGCCCCTGCATGAATTTTTAGATGTAATATAAGCTCCTTTGAAAATCTTACTTAGCAGTGTTCACTCTAAGCCAGGCATGACCTGTCATCCTAACACCCAGGGAGGCTGAGGCAGGAGGATTGCCAGTTTAAGGTTAGTCTGGGCTTCATAGTGGAGTTCCAGACCCGCCTGGGCTACAGAGTGAGACTTTTTCTCTCTTTTGTTCTTCTTTTTTTTTTTTTAATCATTCTATGTTAGGCAGAAATGCTTTGTAATAGAGTATTGGAAAATCACTTTTGGTGCAACTTAATTTTTGGAGTTTTTTTGTTTGTTTTTTGAGACAGGGTAGACCAGGCTGACCTCGAAGTCACAGAGATCCGCCTGCATCTGCCTCACAAGTGCTTGGATTAAAGGTTTGTGTCACTACCACACAGCACAATGTAATTTTTAAAATTATGTTTAACCATAACTATATGATCCAAACAAATTGAAACATAAATCGCTTATCTACTTATGCATTTAGAACCTTGGCAATACCAAGTGTGGTGGTGCATGTTTTTAATACCACCATTTATGAGGCAGAGGCATGTGGATCTCTTGAGTTCAAGGAAAGCCGGGACATCCAAGGTTGCGCAGTGAGACCCTGTCTCAAAGCCAGCAAACAAATGAGATCTTTGACAAGAAGCTGGAGAGATGACTCAGTGGTTAAGAGCATTTGCTGCTCTTTTAGAGAACCTGGGTTTGGTTCCCAGCACCCATAAGGCATTCACAACCATCTGTAACTTCAGCTCCTAAGAGTCCAATGCTTCTTCTGACTTGTACAGGCTCCAGGCGTGCATGTGGTGCACATACATGCATGCAGGCAAACACTCGTATACATAAAACAAGGTTTGAAACTTTTACACTTTGGCAAAGGTGGAAATCTCTTGCCCAGGTTTCCCTAGTACTGGGAAACAGGTGTGTACCTCACACACACTTCTCCCCGTGCTTGTTGAGTCTTATTTCTCCTGGTGATTTAGAGCAATTGCAGAACTGATGACCTCCACTAAAACTACAAAGGGTGTGGGTACCCTGCTTGACGCCATTGTAGTGGTTTTGCAGTGATCCTCTAGTTGAAGAGTATCACTTATACTGAAACGATGTGATAGCATTTGGCTGCAGCTTGCTGTTAGAACACTGGCCTTGCATGTAAGAGGGCCCTGGATTCCATCAGGGCGCTGGGAAAGTAGCTCACAGGTAGACTGTTGGAAGGTAAAGTTGAAAGGATGGCCAGTTGCCCTCATCATGACCCTCTTGAGTACTGGCTTTGTTTCTTGTAAGCACAGTTGTGTTATAGTGGACAAAATGTATCCAAATAGCACAGTGGTAAAAAAAAAAATCAAAGGTGTGTTGGAGAGTGCTTTGATACAGTTTGTCTTTCAGGCTGGCTGCTGCAAAAAGAGAGCTGAAGATGAAGGAAATGCGCTTACAGGATGCTGCTAGGAGACGCTTTCTCAAGCTTCAGCAGGATCAGCGTGAGATGGAGCTGCGCCGGCTGGAGGATGAAATTGAGAGAAAGGTTCATCAGCTTTAATCTTACTCAAGATCTCCCTGTAGCCTCATGGAACGAGCACCTTCAAATTACGTGATGGTGCTAGAGTCCATGACAGTACTAAAACAGCTCCTCCAGTTCTATTTCCTTTTACGTTCATCTATCCTTTGGGGGTGGTACTCAGGACAAGGCTTCTCTGTGTAACAGTCCTGGCTGTCTTGCGACTCTGGAAGTCGCTTTGTAGATGGCCTCGAACTCACAGCGATCCACCTGCCTCTGCTTCCCAGGTGCTGGGATTAAAGATAGGCACCACCACCGCCTGACTCAGCTATCCTTATGCCAAGAAATTAGTCAATTTAATGACTGTTTGTTTAGAAGTAAAAGCCTGCCAGGTGTTGATTGTGAGCTGGGGGAGATATTCTTCTCTATTATAAAAATTCACATGTGATCAATACAGAAAGAATTCCAGTCCGGAACATCTGGAGCTAGAGAGCTGACTTCCTGTGCTTCCTCATCTCTACAGCTGAGCTGTCTGGGGTGTGGGTGTGTTACATGTGTAAAAGTGATTCACCATGGCGAACTCACCAGTGAATACATCCACAGTGAAGAGAGCTGATACATAAAGACAACATGGAAAGACGTTAAACAGTCTTTAAAAACATGGCACAAAAATAGAAGGCAAATGAAATTTATATAAACATAAGAAAATATAACTACTTCTCTACCTTTAGAAACACAGGAAAAGACTGTAATTAACCATTTTCTAAAAACAAAACCCAGGTTAGTCTCTGCAGATGAAATGTCTCCCAATTAACCGTGACATTTCTAACCAGATAGGCAGCAGCCTGCGTTCATTCCCCTTTGCAGCTTGTGTTTTACACAACAGTCTCACATAGCTGTGTATGCCCTGCGGTGTATGGCTGGGCTATAGCCCTTCTCTGTTGTAAGTATCTTCAGCTGGCTTTTATCCTTGCCTCTTAAAAATGTTAATAGTGTCATTTGTTTTTAATAGTATCTTAATTTTAAAATTATTTGCAAAGTGGGTAGTTGTATCAAAAACCTCTTGACACTCAAAGCCTAAAATATTTACCCTCTGTTACTTTGTAGAAAAAAGGCTTGCAGGTGTATCTGAACATTGACTGTCAGGAGTGAGTTAGGGACCTAGACAGCATGCCATTGCCCCAGCACCGTTTGTTGTTAGCGCCCACGTGCTGGGTAACATTGTTACTCATAGACTTGCCTGTCTCCTCAGTCTTCACTTGCTTTGTGTCTGTCCAGCAGCACACTGGGTGACAGCAGCTGTGACTCTTTAGCCTGGCCTCGTCCTCACTCCTTGTTCTTCTGAAATACTTACATTCCAAACGGAGAATCCCATCTTTCTGAGTCCTTTCTCCTTTCAACTGAAATTCTTCTCATTAGGATTGTATTCAATTTATGCATTAATCTTGGAAACATAAAACCTAGTTTCAATAAAATATGTCTTGTAAGACATTTCATTTAATACTTCATGTTTTGTTTAGGGCTAATTAATTTTAGTTGGCTTTTACACTCTGCAGTTCTTTTATCCATCCAGTGAATCAAATTAATAGCTTTGTATTCTTAATAAAAAGCATATATTCTTTCCCAAAGGTGGTCCATGCTCAGAACTCTGATGTCTTTATCCCAAATCCTCTTGACATACAGTGAGGTGTCCTGATTCTTCTAAGCAGCAGTGGGGAGACCCTGCATGCCCTTCTGGCTGCCTGTTCCTGTGCTGTGCTCTGACTCTGCCCCAGCTCCAGCAGGGGCTGTGGACATCTACGCATAGTCTCGTGTGATCTTCTTGTAGAGCTGTTTGTATCTCTGAAAATTCATAGTCGATGACTGGGCCCTCCACAGGGAGTGGCGCTCTCCTTCCACACGCTTCTTCCTCTCTGCTGCCAGGACCCGGCTTCATGCTCAGACCTCCCCTTAGCTAGTGCTTTTCCCGAAACTTCCTCGAGGTCAGCTGCACAGTTTATTTTACTCCTTGAGTGTGTGTCTCTGCATCCCACGGTATCCTTATTTTTACTGCTTCTTCTCTTGAGTATTTAATAGCATGCGCTTTAGGCAGCAGGCATTTGGTAGTGACCAAGATCGCAGCCATACAGTCCTTACATGTTCGCTGAATGAATGGATGGGGATTGACAGTTGGAAAGCTGATTGGTTGTGGTTTTGTTGTTTTGTTTTCCAAATACACATCGTTTATTCTCTTCTCTCCCTTAAAAATAACTGGGTCTGTAGGCAGCCAAATACTTAGGAAGATGCTGTAGAGAGTCCCTTACCCAACTCCTGTCTTACACAACCGAGAGCCCCAGGTAATCAGACTTGGGGACAGTGAGCTCCAGTAAGCAGGGGCCATGCAGAGCACAGAGCAGTCAGACAAGTCACAAGAAACCTGGACTTACCAGTTGTCAAGTCAGTTAAAGTTTTTTACAATTGAATACACTAATTTTATAAGAGTAAGCATTGTTTCTCTCCGCCCTAACTTGCAGTTGCTGGTTTTCCGTAACTGGGAGCTGGTTGCTGTAATGGGGAAGAGCTGCCACCTGCTAGTCAGTCTGTCTACGTGGGCATATGGCAGCTGTGCGTGCTTCTTAAAAACACAAGCTTAACCCAGATTAGCCCTTGATTCCGAGAGTACAACTGTGTTACCAGCTACTCTGTTTTAAACCCAGTTCCTGGTGGTTGCTGTTTTTGGAGTGCTGTTAATGGAATACCCGAATTACAATATTATTAAATCTATGAAAAATTGTGCTGTGAGTTCGTAGGGACCTTGACAATTTGTGATTTGTCCATAGGTACAAATGAGAGATGAAGAAATTGCTGCCACGGCCAAAGACCTGGAAATGAAACAGCTGGAGCTCGAATCACAGAAGCGACATTATGAGAAGGTAGAGGCCAGCGGGCTGTGGGTTTATATAAACTGCTCGTCTGTGGTTTATATTGTGCATTTTATTTACTCTTGAAGCAGAATATCATGTCACCCAGGATTGTAAGTTAGCGGATGTCGGAATGCATATGTGCAATACTTAGATTTGCAGCTCTCCGGCAGTGTAGGCGCATGTCTGCGGCACCAGCTGGAGCCCACGTTTGGCCTCACAATGGCTTCCCGTTTGCTAAGCTCCCCAACAGACCCTTATGTAGCGGGGACTGAAATCCCTTATCTGAGGACCCGAGTGAACTTTTCCACCCTGCGCAGTGCACAGTGCTCAGAACTCAGACCCCTCCCAAATCTGAGTGGCTGCACGTTGAGCCATGATAAGGGAGAGTCTCTGAACCTTCAGTGGGAACATGAAGCAAGAAATATAAATCTGAATATCTGAATTGCATGTGGTTAGGGTATATATTTTCAGTTTTTATCATTGAAAAGAATTGTTAATGCAAGTTTTTATTTGAGAAAAACATTTTGTTACTCATTCAGTATTAATTAGGACAGTATGATGCAAGTCTCTTTCTGAATGGCTAGAGATCTTCATAGTTGTCATCTGTAGCAGCTGCTGTTGAGACATACATTATTTAAACTTAAATGTTTGAGCCAGAGAGACAGCTCAGTGGGCAAGAGCCCTGACTGTTCTTCCCGAGGACCCAGGTTCAATTACCCGTACGTACACAGCAGCCAAAAACCATGTGTAACTCCAGTTCCAGGGTACAGTGGGGTGATCCATTGCCCTCTGGCACACACCCATACACATAAAATAAAAATAATAAATCTTAAACTTAAATGCTTAAATTGCCTACAATTTTTAGTAATAAACATCTTTGTACATGTACCTTTTATGTATGTAATTGAAAAATATTTTTATCTTTAGGTAATTGTGAAGGTAATCCAGCTGCTTGTAGATCATTAGAAAAATAAAAGAAAAATCTCTGAATGAAGAAATAACTCTTGGGTCTTGAGCAGTGGCACACCAGTAACTCCAGCTCCAGGGGCTCCAACTTCTGGCCTCCGTGAACATTGCACATGCATGGTACACATACATCCGTGCAAGCAGAACACTCATGCACATTAAATAAATAATTTTTTTCCTTTAAGAAAGAATTCCTGGGGACTGGAATTTCATCCTATAGTTTTAACACTGAGTAAGCTCAGTGGTTAAGAGCATATACTGCTCTTGAGAGGACCAGAGTTTAGTTCCCAGCACCCATATCAGGTGCTCACAACCACCAGTAACTCCAATTCCAGGACCTCTGAGGACACCTATACCACACACACAGAGACAAATTAAAAATAAATCTTAAGATAGAACACACAGGCCCTGTGTTTAACCCTAATACTGTAAGAAGAAAACTCATGTCCTTAGCAGTGGTTAGTGAGGCCATTGGCACATGCAGTTTGTGTTCCTCTTTTCTAACTTAGACCATCACGGAGATTGCTGGCGTCCCTCGTGCCCCAGCCACCGTTAGCACCACCTTTCATGTCCCCAACTAGTCATCTAGTTCCATCTCTACGGGTTTATCTAGCCTGGATATTCTATTTCAATGCAACATATAGACAACGCCTTCTGTGACTGGCTTCTTTCATTTAGCGTAGTGTTTTCAAGGTTTATCTATGGAGTAGCATAACTTGGTGCCTTATTCCTTTCCATAGCTGGGTAGTGATACGCTGTGTGCAACAACAGCTTCTGTTTCTGTTGAGTCCAGGGGAGCTATTGTGCACACCCTCAGCACTCAGCCATGCAGCTCGCAAGCCCAGCTTCGCTTCACTCTCTGATGTGTGAAACTGCAGTGGTACCTGAAGTGAGAGCACGGGACCCTCCCAGGTCTGTGCACACAGCCCTTGACTTGTGATTCACAGTGGTCTCCAGGAACAGCCACCCATGGCTGCTGTGTTTCAAAGGCTGATGCAGAGCCAGGGGTGGGCTGGGCATGGATCCCTTCTTCCCGAGCCATGTTCCCCAGCGTGTCACATACCTGTTAGCTGCTAGAATTCAGAAGTTGGTTCTGAGCATGCTTGCTAGTCTCAGTGCATTTATGGAGAAGTTTTTCCGGGTCCCTGCAGTTGTCAGTGAAGTCACCACTGTTTCCATTTCACTCTGATAATGAGACAGTTACAGTTGTCCTTGGGGCCTGACAAGGCAAAGTCCTTTTGTGCTCAACAGGATCTTACTAGAAGTCAAGATGCTATTGCAAAGGAAATTCGAGATGGTGCGGATGCCCATCGGCGGAAAGTGGCTCTTGAAGAACACATGTTCCGGAATCTACTAGAAACCAGCCAGCTGGGGAACAGGACTCGGAGGGTGAGAGCCTACTCAACTTGGGGTCCACAGCGGGAGCTGGGAGGTGGCCTTCTGAGAGCTCGCATTTGGAAGTTTTTGAAGTTGCATAATCCATTTGTTTATTTTGTTTGCCTCGGTCCTTAGAAGCCCCAGGGCTTTGTATTTATGGGTTGTTGACGGTCGCAAGCGGCTGACAGGCCCTTTCAGAGAACGTTAAGGCACGTGAGGACGCACAGGAGAACTAATAACTTGCACATTGTTCCGTCCTGCTGTGTTCCTCTCAGGAATTGCCCCCAAGAGCACAAGGTCGCAGAGCCTCAGGCCTGTGCATGGTGTACAAACCAGGCTTTCCACAGCGGCCTCTGGAAAATGCGCATCCAGCAACATGGGCCAAGTCAGGATTGGAAACACTGGTGTAAAATAAGGGCTTGAGCCAGGTTTGATTCACAATATCTTGGTGAAGCCTTAAAGAAAAATTTCCAATTATTTTATAACATTTCTTACGAAGTGCCCTTTCAGAAATGTTAGTTTAAGTGGACTGAGATTCGACGGGAGATGTTCAGAAAGAACTTTCTCTGAGGTTGATTTAACACAATGCTGTGTGTGTGTGTCCCAGGCTGGCCCTGTTCTGAAAATGAGGGATGGTGGAGGCTAAGAGGAACCTTCTGCACCAGTCAGTCTCTTAGCGGATTCCTCTGAAGTACTGTACTGTTTTGTTTCTCTTACAGGTTTTTTGGTTTTGTGCATCTGAAAAGGGACTTTTTTCTAACTGCTTTTCAGGGTGTTAAAAGCAGATGTTGTTGAATCTTGCCTTTTGTCTAACCTGGGAGTTCCCAGTTTTGGCAGGAATCGGAGTCACTGAAGGAGTTAGGGTTGTTTTGAGAGAGGGTCTTACTACCTAACCTTGAGCTGGTTACTCACAATCCCATCCCGCACCCCATCCATGGCCTCTCTAGAAGCTGTTAAACTACCTCAGCTGACCTGGTGATGAATTTAATTGGTTTATGGTGGGGCCCTGAAGTCAGTTTGGTTAAACACATGGCGCAGCCTAGCAGACTCTGGGATACAGCCAGTGAACGTCCATATCTTACATGATTTCACCTCGTTTCTGAAATTTTCTTTTTCTTAGGTAGTTGAGGACAATTTGGCTAAAGCTGAGCAAGCCTGCCTCGATGCTGACTGGCAGATTCAGGCTTTACACAAACAGAAGTGTGACGACCAGCAGCGCAGCGAGGGCTACCAGGAAGTCGCCACTCTCCTGCGGAAGAACAGGAGGAGGGAAATAGAAGTCTTAAATGCCATGATGAAGGAGGAAGCGAAGAAGGTGAGGGAAACTTACAAATGTCTTGTTAGTACGCTAAGCTAATCTCTTCCCTTGCCAGCTGGACCCAGGTCTTTACGAATACAAGGCAGGCACCCTACCACTGATTATTCCCCTCACCCTTTAAGTGATCACGATATAATGGGCTATACAGCAATACCACTTTTGGGTATGTACCCAAAGGGTGCTCAATCATACCACAAGGATATGTGCTCAGCTATGTTCATAGCAGCATTGTGTGTCATAGCCAGAACCTGGAAACAGTCTATATGCCCCTCGACCGAAGAATGGCTAAGGAAAATATGGTACATTTACGCAATGGAGTGCTACACAGAAAAAAAATGACAACTTGAAATTTGCGGGCAAATGGATGGATCTAGAAAACATCATATTGAGTGAGGTTACTCAGACCCAGAAAGACAATTATCACATGTCCTCACTCATAAGTGGCTTTTAGACATAAAGCAAAGAAAAAACAGCCTACAGTTCACAACCCTAGAGAACAAAGAGGACCCTAAGAGACAAACATGGATCAAATTTACATGGGACTTATTTAAACGATAGGCACTGTAGCCAGCAGTAGAGGTACCCAAGGCAGCAGAACTGTAAGGAGGACGGAAGTAATTTTCTTTTTCAGGGCAGACTGAAATCAGTACCGTGACTACTGTCCTCAGACCCTCATCTTCCTACCTGCAGATGTGGGAGGCTCGGGCTTTGGGTGGCCGTTTGAGTAGCTAGTATCTGTCTTCCTGTCTGCTGATACACTGTCATAGCCTCTTCCCTGCCCTGTCCCACAGTCTCTTCCCTCCCACCTCACCCTAGAGAGGGGAGAACCTGCCTTATAGCCCTGTCACTCAAGGACTAGAAAGAAGGTTGAGATACGGGGCGGTACCCAGAACACTCAATCACTGGCCATAGGCGCATAGTGGTGGGAGCCCTCTCTGTCCGAGGCAAGGATTGCTGCTACCGTCTCAGCAGACAGTGCAGTTTGAGGTAAAGCAATGCATTTGAGAGTAGACCGTGAGTCCTTGTGCAGGCACGTGCTGCACAGTCCTTGCATCCAGCATCCTGGCCTTAAAGTCACCTCTACTATGGTGTGGTCTTGGGAAAGCTGGCTGCCTCTGCCCTGACTGGTAAGGGGGAATGATCTCTGCTACCTTTCTGGCCTCAGAGTTTGAGAGTCTTTGAGTTTGTATTTAATGAATTGGTATTTTAATCACAAAATTTGTATGTGTGCTTCCATGTAAAGGCTGTAGCATTTTGGGGTGTTTTAAATTCACTATTTAGTCATCCTCTGAACTCATTTTAAGATGAATTTTCTCATTTTATAGGGGAAAGCGCTGGGATGGTAGAAATCACTAGATTTCTATGATCAATGTGTGTTCCAGAGCCAAGCAAATAATTAATTCTCTGAATTTTGTAGTCTCTGTAGCATGGGCATAGCATTTACATTAAAGGAGACTAATTCCCATTGTTAGGAAGCTAGCTTAGTCTGCTAAGGCCTGGAACCTGTACAAAAGAGTTGCTGCTTCACTGCTAGCAAGACCTGCCTCTGCTCTCGGGGTTCTTACATAGCCGCGGGCCACCACAGACACCCCAATTCCCACAGTACCACACAGGTCCTGTGTTTCTCAAGTACGAAGGAGAGTAGTAGAGGAAACGGGGCTCACTCCGCGCACGTGGTCTGTTTGCACTGTCTGATGGTCTTGTTGTCCCACTTGTGTGCAGTGGAAGGAAGCCGAAGAAAAGGAATTGCACTTGGAATCAGCAAAGAGAGCCTCTGCCCTGTCGGATGCCTCTAGAAAGTGGTTCTTAAAGCAGGAGACAAGTGCAGCTCGGGAACATAGTGGAGATCTGCTGTGCGAAGGTGAGTGTCCGTGGGTCTGCTGCCAGGGATACATCTACAGGCTGTTTTTGTTTCTTTTGTTCAAATTGTGCTTGACTAAAAGGGACTAGTAACCTTTTTGAGGAGAGGAGTACAGGGAGGGTAGGCTGGGGTAGCACAGAGTGCCTCTCGAGAAAACAGCCTGAGCGGGGTTAGAGGCTGGCAGTGGAGGGCTTGCCCTCAGCTCAGTCCCGGCACAGAACTGTCACACAAGACAGAGGAAAGTCTCCACGCCCTGTAGAGCTGCTTTACTCCAGGCGGCTGTGCTCTCTGGAATTCTCTTACTCTTCTGGAATCTGGTGTGTCCCCAGAGAACTATTTCTAAGTTTAGTAAGGATGTGCTTCGCCAAACAATTGGCTCCAGGGCAACAGGGTGTCAAAGTACCACAGGGATCTTCCAGGGCCTAACTGTTAGGTTTAGGATAAGGCTTGCGACCCTATCAACTAAGAAATCAAAATTCTATTGGGTTACTGAGATGACTAAGCGATGCAGACCCCGGGTGCCACCCCTGACAGCCTGAGCTGGATTCCCAGCATCCTTATGATGGAAGAAGAGAACTCATTCCGCTGACCTCTGACCTCTGTCCTCTGACACACGTGCATACACACATGCACAAAAATAAGTGAGCAAATAAGGGTAATTTTAGATGAAAATTATAATGTCACATTCTAAGTAGAGTCCAGTTAGGAGTTCTCTTTTACTGCATTTTCTACTGTCAGGCTTTTGTATATGACTTTTACCTTTTAAAGCAACAGCTTCAGGCTAAAGAGACGGCTCAGAGCTTAAGAGCACTGACTGTTCTTCCAGAGGTCCTGAGTTCAATTCCTAGCAACCACATGGTGGCTCACAACCATCTGTAATGAGATCTGGTGCCCCTGCAGGCCTACAAGGATATATGCAGACAACAGTATACATAATAATAAATAAATCTGAAAAAAAAAGAAAGCAACATTGCCTTTAAAAAAACAACAACTTCACTTGAAGGTTTATATATACTGTATCAATATACAGTTTGCCTGTTTACAGTATATAGTTGAGTATGTGTTCAAACTTGGTGCTGTGATGTGTACCTGTAATCCAAGCACCCAGGAAGATGAAGCTGTCGTGAGTTTCAGGTCTGTGAAAATTCAGTGAAATTTGAGGAGAGAGAGAACAAATTTATTCATACAGTGAAATCTGATTCTACTAGAAAAAGGAATGTTCCATGCTTCAGAATAGTTGACCCTGAAGACCGTGTCTAGTTAAAGAAGCCAGACGTGAAAGGCTGCCCGCACACTGAGAGCACATCCATATGATGTCGTTAGGAAGGGGACAGCTCCACAGAGGGGAGCAGGCTGGTGCCGGACCGTGGTGTAAAGGACCGGGCTGTAAAGGATCTGGGAGTTCTCTGGGAAATGATGAAAATGTTCTCAAAGTAATGATGAGGATTACAATCATTTTGAATGTATTGATTATATATAAATTATATACATAAAAAGAAAAGGCAGTGGCAGTCAACAAGACATTGTTTTCCGTACAAGCCCGATGTGCTGGCAGTGGAAGGGAGGAGCCCTGTGCGCTGCCCTGCACTCAGCACGTGTGCGCACTCAGTGAATGATCAGATAGCATGGGCGTGCTGTGCCAGACACGGCCTCTGGACCAGGTTTCAAAATACAAGGTGTTGGAGGTAGAACAGGAAGGGCTTAGAAGAAAGGAGGTGAGCCTGCGGGGGACCCCGGCCTGAGATCCTGGGGCTGAGTATAACCACTGAGCGCCGTGCCTTCGGTTTTCAAGTCTCCAGTCTCCTGTTTGTAAAGGGAAAGATGGTGTCTGGGAGTCTTGGATTTTGCTACAGTTCCAGCATTATCTTATACCGTCCTCCAACCACCTGTTTCTGGAACTGCTGGATAAATGTGCGCACACACATATTCTGACATTTTCTCTAAGAGTTTTTGTGGTGGGTACATGGTATTTTGTGGTGGGTACCTGTGTATGGCCGTGAGGGTTCTCTCCTTCCACTGTGTTGTCCAGGATTGACTCTGGTTTTGGGTTTGGCAGCAGTGCCTTGACCTGCCCAGTCTGTCAGCCCTGTCAGAGGAGAGCAGTTACTGCGCAGCTGCGCTCCCAGGGCTTTGCTGCTGCTCTCGCTACTCTGGTCAGGCTTGCTGCTTCTGATTCGCTGTCTGGACTGCAGTAGCCCACCAGGCTAGCCACCCCGCTGCCACCAATGCTCACAGTGGTTCTCAGGGACCATTTGCTAACACATTCCGTAATCTCTATTAATATTTGGGATCACCACCCTGGCATCTTTTACAAGGAAGGAAATCTGGAGCCTTGTGTGTGCTGACCGGTGTTCTACCACCAAGCCGTGCTTTTAGCCCCTGGTGCCCACTTCTTAGCTCTCTTTTGGCCTTTGTTTTAGTCGATGTTCGTAAAAGCCATTAGCAGAGTTTCAGTGCAGCTGCACACTCCTGACGCTGCACTTCTGCTGTGTGCCGAATGCAGCAGTGTTCTTCCCAGAGCAAGAAAGGAGGGAAGCGAGTTTGCCACGCATGGTTTGTCCTCAATAAATGGTTTCTGCTGGATCTCACACCTTTCTTCTCTCTGCCCTTCCTAGCAGAACTGCCCTGGTTGCAAAGGGAACACATGGCCTCAAACTATTTGTCCCAAACCTCACAATTAAATGGCGTTTCTGAAATGGATTCCTCCACACAGAGTAAGTTGGTAAATAAGGAAGACTGTGGTTTTACTTTTCGGGGGAGGGGGGGGTGTCACACACATGCTGGAGTGGATGTGCATAGGCCACATAATCTCTCTGCACTTCAGAGCAACCAGGAGGAGCCAACTGAGCCCAGTTATTTGGATGCAAAATGAAAGCACGAACGCTGCCTTCCTTTGGGGGATGAAAATCATTTTTAGAAGCTGGAGCTATTTAAATATGTGCTCCCGCGATTCTGATTCCAGGGTTCCCAGCCCCGCTATGGGGATGAAGCTCTATAAACTTGAGCAGGGTGTTACTCTAGTCTTGATCTCCCTGCCGTTAGCTACTGCCAGAACATCCCATCCCTTGTTTGGGGAGGTTGCCGTGGTGCCCCGTGCAGCTCCTGACTGGGAGTCTGTCCTGTCTCCTTCCCGCTGAGCACCATGGCGGGATGTGTGCTGTGCTGAAGAGCTCAGCCCCCTAGCCCAGCTCTGTATCTGATTCATACGGGACTGTGCTCAGTGCCCAGAAGCTGTGAGTTCTCTGCGGTCATTCAGTCAGCTCAGCAACAGCAACAAAAAGCTGCTTGGGTGGGAAGTGAAGCCACATCGAGCAGGGTGATACGGCTGGCTGTTAGTTCAAGAAACATTTTTAGGATATTGGTTTTTGTTATTGATTTTTATAACATAATTCCACTGAAGGGAAGTACTATATTATTACATCAGGAAACTCAACTGATAATAACTGTAATTTCGTATTCAAGCTTTTTCAAGTAGGAAAACAACAGAATGGAACCACACGGAACATGATCTTCTCAAGAAAGTGCGGAATCTTCGCCAGAGACTCACAGCCCAGGCTCGGGACAGGTGTCAGCCCCCTCATCTTTTGGTGACATAGAAGGCGCTTCACCATGAAACAACCCAAGGGATACCTTTTAAATCAATGGCACTGATTTTTCAATTATTTATTCTAAATTTTTAGAAAGGTCAGACTTTTGTATAGAGAAATATGTCTATAAAATTATGTTTTCTATTGAATTCTAATGCTTTGGGCTTGTAAAGGACATCTGCAGTATTTCACAATAAATGCATTTGGGAACTTTTAAGCCAGCTTGTCTTCTTTCTTCTTAGAAAGAGGAGCACAGACTTGAGAGTGTTTAGCTGATGAGATGGGTGTGTTTTAAAAATAAAGAATAAATAAAGAGCAGGACTTCGTGGTCAGGGAGGCTGCGGAGTGAGTGCAGGCGCACGCTCCAGATCTGATGGCCTGAGTTCAAACCCCTGGCCTCACAAGGTTTCGGAAGGAGAGAACCCAGTTGTCCTCTGACTGCCACACACTTGGGTGCCCAACATGAGTAACTAACCTGTAATTTCAAACAAACAAGAAAACTGGGTTTGCTCCAACAACAAGCAGGATGGGGCTAGAACCCTGCAGTTGTGGGGTTGGCTGGATGGCGGCCTCCTGCACTGTGCTTCTGGACTGTGAGGTCTCTTTGTGTGACCCCACCCATCACAGCACCGTCTGTGGCTCAGCTTCTCCTGCCCTCTGCTGACAGCAGGCAGGACTGCACAGCTCCACTGCAGCGAGCCTCCCTTTCATCCCTGCAGGACCTGGCCCACTGCTTGACATACAGCGTGTGGCGCACCGGCTGGGAAACTGATGTTATGAAACCGCAGCTACTACCGCTGAATCAGTAAGACCTCTTAAAGAAACTGCCGCACACCGCCAGCACACAGCAAGAAGCGGTGTTAAACCCTGTATTTTTGTTTCTAGAATTACTTTTTAAGCTTTCTCAGGTTTTGTGTGGACTTAGATAGCCACGTTGGCGCCAATTTGTCAGGCCCTCCTCCTACACTTAACTTTTTTGGACTTTTTAAAATAGTGTAGATTCACAGCAGCAACGCTCAGGCTGGAAGACGCTCTACAGCTTTCTTGGTTGGTTGACAAAGTTGACTCAATATTGGCCTCTGTTTGGTGAGTCTGAGATGCCAACATTTGTCCGGCTTGATACAGAGCCTAGCTCCTTAAGCTGTAGGTCACGGTGCTATATGGAATCCTGTCACTGAATGGGGGTCAGGAACCTTTGACGACAGCAAGACGTTTCTGCACATGCAGCAGCCAAAGACGAGTCCGGTATCAAATGCACAGTGGTTCTGGGGCTTTTCCGCTTTGCATGGCGCAGCATCACTGCTGCCTCTGCTCTGAACACACACATGCACCTTACACTGTGTATTAAGTCATGCCATGAGATACCAAAGACTACCGCTGAAGACATCTGGGCTCTGGTTCAAGATTTTTACTGTATGCTATAGATTCCAAGGCTTTTACTGTGCATGCTGAGTTTTTTTGTTCTTCTGGGAAAATAATGGCTTAATTCCGGAAACAGACTTTTCATATATTCCTACCGCCATTCCTCAGAACGCAAGCATCAAATTAGTTTATTTTAAGATTGTATCATAGTTAAAATAATTGGTTTAAAATACTGTTGCATCTATGGCTCAATGGTAGAGTGTTTGGAATCTTCCCAGCAATGTCAAAATTACTGTTTGAGTAAAAAAAAAAAAAATCACTAAGCAAATTTTGGCTAGGGATTAAGTCAGAATTTCCAACAGTTTCTGAAATGGCCCAGAACATACTTTGGCCACTGTGTTCTACATATTTATGCAAAGCCAGGTTCTCAACATTAGCAATTATAAAATAGAAATATCATCAATTTTGTGAGGTGGACTGTTCGTGCTCCTGCTTTCTTGAGGCAGAACTTGATAGCCCAGGCTTGCCTCACACTTGCTGGGTAGCTGAGAATGACTTTGAGCTAATCTTCGTGCCCCACCTGCCACGCAATGCGGCGACAGGCTCGCACTACCATACCCAACAAAACACCAGTCAGCTCTGAAGAAGGCTGCACGTTACAGTATCACGTTCTCAGCCGAGACTTCATTGGCTGTATAAAATTCAGTGCTTCCATCTTATTCGCGTTCCAGTTTGCTTTTATCTCTAATAAATGGTTTAGTTATATGTATACTCAGAATTGCTGTTAAAAACTAGTCGTAAAATGAAAATTGCTCCCTAGGACTGCCAGGAAGATGGCGGACAATCAGAGCATTCTTACCATGATCTTTCAACAAACCCCTCATGCCCCAACTAAAAAAAAAAAAAACAACAAACAAACAACAACAACAAAAAAAAAAACCTAAAATAAAATTGTGGCTTCTTCTCAGTAAATTTTATTTATGTATTTATTTATATACTTATAAACCCGGGTCATGTAAAATTTTCTCAGGCCAAAAGGGGAAATGAGTGGAAATTCTTAGAAAACCCCGGTGTAGACAATGCTCTTCAAAGCTTAGGAAGTTAGGAACGGAATTGTGGGTTTATGACATAATCCCACACACCTCCCAACTCCAGGCTCTGAGCAGAAAGAAGGCCTTCAGTCAGGCATCCAACGTGAAATCATCTGCCAACCTGAGAAACTCCGTGGTGGCCCTGCTGGCCAAGAGCAAAGGTAAGAAACACCACCACCTGTAGTCATAGTCTGTGGTAGCAGGGACCCAATGGGCTTTGCAATTCCCCAAGTCAGCAATTCCCCAAGAGCAGCAAGGTGCAGCAAGACAGTAATAGTCGGTGTTCTTTGGCTACTGTGTCGTCTCTAAGAACGAAGGAGACAGACAGATTGCTAAAATGTAGCTCTGTGTATGCAGGAGAAAGACTCCTGACCCAACGGCCCAGATCCCAACCTGAGTCACACCGTGGACCTGAGACTCAAGTTTCCACTCACCGTAATCCCAGCCCCTCAACCTCTTGGCTGAAGGGGAGGGAGGCTTAAGAAAGGGCCCGCTGTAGGCTCGCGTCCTTAGCCTTCCCCAAGGACTCTTTATTGAATGAAAAGGAGGAAAAGAAAACCCCAGACCTAGCAGGGATTTCTAGACGACAATCCGACTAACTGCGGACCACTACAGTTGGGGCTCGGGGCGATCAGGGAGTCTTTGGGGGAAGTTTGAATCCCAGGGAGTGGAGGAAGTCAGGAAACTAACCCGTGCCTGTCCTCGGAGTACCTGAATCGGCCACTGAGCTAAACACACCCCAGAAAATGACAGACTCCCCACGCTGCCACCCCCCCCCCGACCCACTAAAGAAGGGCTGTCACTCTGGGAAGAATCCTCTCTACCGCAGTTATCCCCGGCAGGGGTGCAGCTTGGAAGGTGAAGCGGGTTACATTTGACATAACCCCCCACGTAACTTGCTATTTGATCCGTGGTGGCCCCGCAGCCGCCTGCAAGAGTGGCCGAGGTCCCTGCAGTCCTCGAGCCTAGGCGGGTCCCCACCGCTCTCCGCCCAGCCCCGGGCCCCTCAAACCGCACGGCTAGCAGCACCCGGCAAAACTGTACACCTTCCCAGCCCGGGGCTGTCCTCGTCCCCAGCGATCAAAATTATTGCCTGCTCAAGAGCAGGGTAAGGATCAACAGGGCCAGGGTTACCTAGGACGTGCCAGGCAAGGAAAGACAAATCTCCGCGCTGGGGCTACTTCGTGTAACTTTCAAACCCGGACAAGAATACAATTCATTTCTGCCAAAGGTATTTTAGGTCTGAAAAGATCAAAACTATTGTGCCCCGTGTGAGGATCGAACTCACGACCTTCAGATTATGAGACTGACGCGCTACCTACTGCGCTAACGAGGCACCTAGTGGCTGCCTTCGGCCTAATTATGAAGAGTCTGCTGGAAAAGCGCAGTGCGCATGCTCAGATCTTTGAGTTTCCTTTAGTTGTGTTCCCGTTTCAGAAATGCCAGAGGTCCCTGTCCATTTCGGACCTGCAGACCTTCGCTCGTGTCGTCTTTATTCTCCCTGTCCCTCAGTCCATCAACAAGCACAGTGGGTTGCTAGATAACGTTGTCCTGGTAAGGGGGAGCATGGAAGAGAGAGGCCGTTACGAGCTCAGTTTTGTGCAGAGTTTACACACTTATGAAACCTACTGCGTTCCCGGCCTCATTCCGGCTGCTGGGTTCTCAGGGACACTCATCCTGGAGCAACCGAGCGGGAGGAGCCTGAGGTAATAATTAGCAAGCGTGCAAGTGCACACTGTTCTGCGCCCCACTCCTATCCCCAGCCCCCAACCTGCATTGCAGCTTCCACGTGTCTTTCTCCCGAGGTCGCCAGGAGCTCTGGGTGACCCAGCTCCGGAAAAGCCCCAGCCCTGGCACCTGTCACTCCCCAACTCCCCCTCCGCCCACACCCCACCCGCCCCCGCTCCCGGCTCTTTCCAGATGCGCTTTTAAATTCTCAATGAAAAGAACTTCACGTTACCAAGAAACGGTTAGGGTTCTTGTTCATACCGCCCTTATCACCAACACACAACTACAAAAGGAAAAAGAAAACCAGCCAGACGAAGGCCAGGGATTTGCAAATTTTCGCCATTATTTTGTTGGTGTTTGGTGGGTGAGTGGGCTGGCTGCTTGAGTGTGTGCGGTTATTTGAGACAGGGTTTCCTATATCCCAGGTTGGCCCGGAACAGGCTATGTGGCTGTGGATGGCCTTGAATTTCTGGGTTTCTGCCTCCACCTTTCAAGTACTGGGAGATGTGCCATGTGCCTGGCTAAAATTTAAATGGGAGTAGAAAGTGATCCTCCGTCCTGGACGAGAGAGCTGAATAAGTCCAGAGAATGACGGACAGGACTGGGGTGGAGGGATGGATTCCAGCCCCAGTGAGTGGCAGAGGCCTTCCTGGGACCTCTGAGGAGCTTGAGGAAGGTCACTGCCCAGTTCTGTTATGGGCACCCAGACTAGGAGAGTGCAGACTATAAAAAGGCGCCGGCTTTCCATGGGACTGCAGGCACTAGAGCTGGTGGGAAACGGAATCTCACAAATTTAGGGGGGGGGAGCCCCCACGTCGCGTGTGTGTGTGGGGGTGGATGGTCAGGTACTCACTACACCTGAGGGAATGAACCAGGAACAGCACGGAAAAGAGTTAGTTGTCCAGACTTAACCACTAATGCCCCAGGCCTAGGAAATCTCACGCCCACAGATCATGGTGGGAAGCCCTCACACTAGCCCAACCTTGAGAATCCCGTAGGGATTCTGCTCAGGTTAGGTCTCTGTTGTAAACCTGGCTGGCTGTGGACTCCAGATCTCAGGCAAGAGGAAGTGTGCGTTGCATGCCAGCAAACTGACCTGCTCACGGGTCTGGCAGAACAGGGACAGAAAACCATCGCTGCTTCTGCAATCTGTGGAATAGCAGAGAACTGGAAGCAGCCCAAGTGTCCTCCAAAGGGTCAAGACATCAGCCGGCAACAGGAACAAGTATTCGTCAGTCTAGGCTGTGAGGGACAGCCAGGGAAGGCTGCAAATACAGAGCTGAGTATGGGCCACCTCCTTTGTAAAAAGAAAAAAAGAAAAACGGGGGGGGGGGGGCAGGGGGAATGGCTGTTTACATGTGTTAATGTTTGCTCACTAAATTTCAAAACCAAACCTAAAATACTAAACTCAGTGATTGATCGTGGAGGGGTGAAAATGCATAATTCAGGGCAGTTTGAATGAGAATAGCCCCACAGGCTCATATTTTGAATGTCTGGTCCCCATTGAACTGTTTAGGAAAAACTGGAAGGTGTGGGATTGTTGGAGGAGGTGTTCATACCTGGCCCAATCTTGAAATCTCCATCTTGCAGGTAAGATGTAAGCTCTCAGCTCCAGCAACCATGCCTGCTTCCATGCTCCCCACCATGATGGTCATGGATTAATCTTCTGAAACTGTAACCCCCAGCGTCCACTCCTGTCTGGATCTGAGACGCATTCCCCACCAGGCAACCACACCCACCACAGTCTCCTAAGGACCAGAGAGGGCAACAGAAACCAGTGAACAGAACACCCACCCAACAAAGATGGGACCTGATATCAGCACCTAGAATTGCAATCATCTGAAACCCAGATGCCCAGATGCTCAGATGTTAATGTAAAGATACAATCAGTAGAACAGCCAGGACAATATGTTTCCACTAGAGTCCAACACACAGCAGGCCCTGAGAAATGCAAAATAGCAGAAGCACAAGACAAAGACTTTATTAATATATTAGAGATCCTTAAAGAAAAACAGTGTTCTTTCTGCATGTTTGCCTGCAGGCCAGAAGAGGGCACCAGATCTCATTATATGATGGCTGTGAACCACAATGTGGTTGTTGGGAATTGGACTCCGGACCTTTAGAAGAACAGCTAGTACTCTTACCACTGAGCCATCTCTCCAGTCCTTAAAAAGGCCCTTTAAGAGGAACTTCATACATCTGTTAAGAAATCTACTAAAAAAAAATCTAACACCCCTTCATATAAGTCCTGGAGAGAGCATGAACACAAGGGACACACATAAACATAATAAAGGTGATTTAAATCAAGGCCATAGCCACCATTAACTTAAATGGAGAGAAACTCAAAAGGATTTCCTCCAAAATCGGGAACAAGACAAGGCTGCCCGCTCACTCCATAGCCATTCAAGACAATTCTTGAAGTCTTAGCAATAAGACAGCTGAAGGAGATCAAGGGAACACAATTGGGAAGGAGGAAATATTTTTATTTGCAGATGATGTAATAGTATACATAAGTGACCCTAAAAAATCCAGTGGACAATCTCTGCAGCTGATAAACACTTCAGCGAAGTAGCTGGATACAAAATCAGCTCACAAAAATCAGTAGTCCTCCTACATACAAATGATAAACAGACTATGAAAGGAACCAGGAAAACAACACCTTCACAACATCCTCAAAAAAATATAAAATATCTTGGAGTAGCTCTAACTAAGCAAGTGAAAAGGCTTATATGATAAGAACTAAAGAAGATATCAGAAGATGGAAAGGTCTCCCACGGTCATGGATTGGTAGGATAATATAGTAAAAATTATCATCCTTCCAAAAGTAATATATAGATTCAGTACAATCCCAACCAAAATTCCAATACAATTTCTCACAGATTTGAAAGAACAACCTTCAGGTTCGTAGGGAAACACACACACACAATCAAAAACAAAGAACAAAACAAACAAAAACAAAACCGGCTATGGGCTGGAGAGATGACTTAGCACTTAAGAGTACTGACTGCTCTTCCAGAGGACCAGGGTTCAATTCCCAGCACCCACATGGCAGCTCACAACTGTCCCTAACTCTAGTTCCAGGGTATCTGACATCAGCTCACACAAAGGCAAAACACCAATGTATATAAAATAAAAATAAAGTTAAGAAAAAACAGGCTAGCTAAGATAATCCCAAAGAGTAAAAAAACTGCTGGAGATACCATCATCACTGGCCTCAAATTGTACTACAGAGCTATAGTGATAAAAACTACATGGTATTGGCACAAAACCCATAAATGTTGATGAAATGGAGTCAAATTGAAGACCCAGACATAAATCCACACAACTATGGATACCTGATTTTTTATAAAGAAACCAGAAATACACACAGGTGAAAAGGCAGCATCTTTAACCAATTTTTAAATTGGTTAAATTTAAAAATTTAAATTTAACTGCTGCGTGTAGAAGAATTCAAATAGATCTATACTTAGCACCCTGCACAAAACTTCAGATGGATCAAAGATCTCAACATATGCTGGGCAGATACACTGAATCTGAAAAGAGAGAAAATGGAGAGTAGTCTTGAACAGAGCATCAATAGCCCAGACTTTAAGAACAGTAAGTGGGACCTCATGTAACTGAAAAGCAAAGAACACAATTGTTGAGACAAAGCAGCAGGTCACAGGCTACAGACGGAAAAAGATTTTTACCAACTGCATATCAATAGAGGGCTAATATACAAAATATATATTAAAAAAGCTCAGAGTGGGCCTTATTTTAGGAGTAGTTGATCAACATATAAAGGACTTCACATTTTTATATGCTTTTATTTGGCTACAGTTTGGTGGATTTTTATTTCTTTTGGGGTGGTGTTTTATTTTATTTTCTTGGGTTTTGTTGTTATATTGGGTTTTTGTCTGCTCTTTGAGAAAGAACTTAAAGTTGTGTAGGTAAAAAGGGGAGAGAATGTGGAAGGACTTGAGGAGGGGAAGAATATAATCAAAGAATATTTGCATTTAAAAATTGTTTTAAATAATTAAAATGTAATAGTAAAAGAGAAAACAAGTAACTCAGTTAAAAATGGGGTACAGGCTAGGCAGTGTTGGCAAACACCTCTAATCCCATCACTCAGAAGACAGAGGTAGACAGATCTCTGAGTTCAAGACCAGCCTTGTCTACAGAGAAAGTTCCAGGACAGCCAGGGATACACGGTAGAACCCTGTCTCAAAAAACCAAAACCAAAACAAGTAAACAAAAACAAAACAAAAACAAAAACAAACCGGCTAAACAGAGAATCCTCAAAAGAGGAAACAAACGGCTGAGAAGCACTTAAACAAATGTACAATATTCTTAGCCGTCAGAGGAAGACAAATCAAAACTACTTTGAGATTTCGTCATTACCAATAAGAATGGCCAAAATCAATACAACAAATGACAGCTCATGCTGGCAAGGATATGGAGTAAAAGGAACACTCATCATTATCAGTGACAAACATGTGTACAGTCACCACAAAAATCAGTGTGGTGGTTCCTCAGGAAGATGGGAATTGATCTACATTAAGATTTAGCTAGCCCTCTCTTGGGCATGTACCCAAAGGATGCTTTGTACTACTACAGAGACATTTGCCCAAAACTACAGAGACATTTGTTCAACTGTATTCATTGCTGCTCCATTCACAATAGGCAGAAACTGGAAACAACCTGAATGTCTGTCAGTGGATGAATGGATAAAGAATATGTGGTACATTTATACAATGGAACATTATTCATCCATTAAAATCATGAAATTCACAGGTAAATGGATGTAACTTCCTGCCTAGCTATTGGCCGTTCAGCTCTTTATTAAACCAATCACAGTAATAAATTTTCACACAGTGTACAAATCTCCCACAACAGGACACATTCTCAAAGAGTAGGAGGAGCCCAAGAGATCATAGCACGCTAGGTAATCTCACAGAAAGCCTGTGCTCTTAGCTTGTACAGTAAAATTCCAACGGTCTAGTGGGGCCTGGTGGAACAGGTGTCTAAGTCTCCGTTACTAGCAGAGTGATGAAGGAAGGTCACAAGTTCAAGGCCTTTCTGGGCCACAAAGTGAATTCAAGGTCATCTTGGGCAACTTAGTGAGTCCTGTCCTGTCTCAAAATGAAAAGTATAAAGAGTGCTGAGTAAACAGCTCAGTGTTAGCGCACCAGTCTACTTAATACAAATGAGGTCCTGGGTTCAAGCAAATCATATGACCAAGTTCGAAGTCATTGAACCTGAGAGAGAGAAAGAGAGAGAGAGAGAGAGAGAGAGAGAGAGAGAGAGAGAGAGAGAAAGAGAGAGAGAGAGATCCAAGACAAGGGGAGGAGGGAGGACTTGAGGATAGCAATGCAACCTAACCTTCATGTACATATGAGAGTGAATAGTTCCCTCCACCCAGCCTCACCCTTGATGCTCAGCATCTTCCCACCAAAGTGGAAATTAACACCCAGGGTTTAGGTACATAAATGGGACCATACTATTCTTATTTCCACTTAGCAGTGAGCTGGGACTCTTTCCCTGGTGTCTCAGTCAGGGATCTTCAGAGGATAAAGGGGATTTGTCAGAGTGGCTTACAGGCTGTGGTCCAGCTAGCGCAACAATGGCTGGCTACCAACGGAAGGTCTAAGAATCTAGCAGTTCGGTCCATGGGGCTGAAAGTCTCAGCTGGTCTTCAATAGGTGCTGGAATCCCAAAGAAGTAGGCTTTCATCGTCAGTGAAGGAATGGTCTTGCCAATGAGAGTGAGGGCCAGCAGGCAGAGAGAGGAGGCTCCATCCTCCCATGCCCTTCATATAGGCTGTCAGAAGCCAAAGGTATGGCCCACATGAAAAGTCTATTTCCCCACCTCGAAAGATCTGGATTAAAGGTGTGTCTTCCTATTTCAAACGGTTTTCTTAGGAAAACAATCCCACAGGTGCGCCCAGCTGCTCGGGTTTTAGTTAACTCCAGATGTAGTCAAGTTGACTACCAAGACTAGCCATCACACCTGGTGACCATTCAGCTCTCGCTTGGTCTTTGTAGCTGCCTGGAGTGTCTATGAGAGATCAGCAGGACCTGGGCACACACAGAGAAAGGGCCCTCTGAGGGTGCAGGAGGAAGACAGCTGTCTATCCACATCCAGTAAGAGGGACCCAGGAGGGAAGAAACAAGCCCCAGAGTCTCTTCAATCTGTTCTGGGTCATTCAGCCTTCAACACAGCGACAGAATCAGCTTCCTTTGTTCATGCTACCCACTCTGGGGACAGGAAAGTCTCCTAATTCCAGACATTCTAATTTTCATTAGCAACAAAGACAGCAGAAATACGAATGGTCTCGTGCAAATGTGTTTGATGTGTGGGATCGTGGAAGACAGAAGACCTTGTGGGCAGATTAAAATAAAAACAAGTTCATTCCCGTCTTCTCACCCCTAGGGGAACTTTTCATCTACCCAAAGGCCAAGACCAGGAGCTCAGATGCTATGAGCCATCAAGGTGTTTAGCCCCTCACCTCTCTCTGCACTTTTGTCCAACCCACAGGTCACTATCGCCATCTATTTGGCAGGGATTGTGAGTGGCTTAAGAGCCACTCTAGCCTGGTCTTAGTTTTTCCTCCTACAGTTTGACTGCTCGGTTAGAGCAAGGACAGAAGAGTTGGCTCCAAACGTCTGTGCATCAGGACCTCCACCCCTTTCCAGCAGCCTCTGCTTCAACTAAGACTGAGCGGAGCAGGGCTGAGAATGGAGGAAGAGGGGGGGGGGGACGTTATCGAGAAGGCCCTCGGGGCTGGAATTGTGCTGCTGTCCTCTGGGATACATAAACATCTCCAGGTCTTCTACAACTGGGGTTTGCAACCTGCCAGGCTGGCCTTGGGTAGACGCCCAGGAACCTCATCTTATTGTTTTGGCTATAACAAAACCGAGGGAAGGGAAGAGGGCAGCTATGTATGCAAGTAGAAGGAGCAGAGGTATGGATACAAGGCGTGAGAAAGCAGAAACAGCCAGCAGTTCCTCTGCCAGGTGTCCAGGGCTTCAGAAGGTCACAGTCCTCCCAGTCTGGGTTCAACTTGATGAATGAACAGCCAGGCAGGAGGCAGCAAGCTATTACTGGCGGTGTCTAACAGTCATCACCCTGACAGCAGAAGAGGAGGCAGCCTCACCCCTGCTGTTGGCCAGATGTCCCCAAGGAGCTCCATAGGACCATGTGGCTAGACTAGCCATTACTAATGTTATATTGACATTGACTTGTGTCCTGCCGACACCTCAACGCTTCACCGCCCATGGGAGGAGCCGTATCCTCACGTACCTTCAGGTCTGACCTATGTGGTTCATCTCACCTCACCCTCGCCCCACAGCCAGACATCCTTCCTTGTCCCCACTGGCCACTCCTGAGGCTTCTGCCCTGGAGCTAGGTGGAGTTCCTCTGTGCTGTGTGCTCACAATGCCTGAGTCATTCCATAGTTCAGGTTGCTTTGTTTTCAAGACCCATGTTTGGTTTCATGATTTCTTTTCTTTCCTTTCTTTTATATTGTGTGTGTGTGTGTGTGTGTGTGTGTGTGTGTGTGTGTGTAGTATATGTGCGTGTGTATACACAGTACAGTTTTGGGGAGTCATATCTCTCTTTCCACCTTGAGAATCCAGGGGATGAACTCTAAGGTCCCGCTTTTACCATCTGGCTGATCCATCTTGCTGCCTGACTTCATGATTTCTTTTGTTTGTTTGATTTGGTTTTGTTGATTTGTTTTCCTTGAGATAGGGTTTCTCTGTGTAGCCGTGACTGTCCTGGAACTTGCTTTGTAGACCAGGCTCGCCTTGAACTCACAGAGCTCCACCTGCCTCTGCCTCCAGAGTGCTGGGATTAAAGGCGTGCGCCACCACAGCCTGGCACTTCATGGTTTCTAAACTGCTGCCTTTGCTGGCGGTGGGCCATACTGTGCTTCTGTGGGGACTGGGAGCCCTTGAGCATTTGAGGGTTGATTGCAAGAGATGTTTCCCTGCTTCAGATGGATCTTCCCTTGAAGAGAAGACAGGTTCACTTCTGTGCCTCCAGTCTCACGTGACTGAAGATACACAGGGCTACACATTGGGACTCTTATCCAAATGGACTTTCCTACTGTTTAACTCTCTAGTCTCCATGTACAGATGGGCAGAACATCAAGAACCCCTAGCCGGAGAAGAAAGGGTTACATGCTCACCCAACAGCACCCTCCCACTCCACACCTACTGCCAGGTGGGACAGGTGGCCGTGGGTGTGGGCTGTGGGTGCAGCAGCCCTGGGGCCCAAAGCTGAGCCTGCTCCTTCCAGATTCAGACCCAGAACAGGGCAGGAGTTCTGTTCCAGTTCCAACCCGTATAGCAGCAGTTGTAGTGGGCAGTGTCTCCCGTCACCACGGGCAGTGCTGGCGCACAGAGCCATGGGGCCCCCCGGTTCACAGAGCTAATGGGGGTGTGGCTTTGACATGCCAGCTCACAGGGCTGGGCTGCCCAAGCACCATTCCTTTCCATTTCTATCAGTGGAATCGGCTCCCAGACCTTCCCTCAAACACAATGCTGTGCCGGAATTACTCAACTCCCCTTGTCAGAGTTGCCTCATCTGCCTTAGCGGCCTTCCATTAGCTCACTCAACAGTCAGAGAGAAAGTCTAATTACCAAGTGCCTCTTCTTAGAAGGTCAGGGGCCCAGTAGGCATTCATTCTTGCTTAGCTTTCCCAGAACCACAGCACGCCAGCCTCTCCACGTCTACGGCAGGCGTTCGTGGAGTGGCTGAGATAACACTTGCAACCCTGTAAGTCCTACTCCACATGTAGATCTTCATCTCTGCTCAGCACACACAGGTAAACACACCACACAGCACAGCGAAACATCAAGGAGCCCGTTTAAGAAGCAAAATAAACAACCCACGAGAGGCCAAGAGAAAGTCCCCAGAAGAATGACAAAGGCCTCTAGCTCGATACCATCTATGGGGTTTCTTTCCTTCTCTTTTGCACAAGGGAATCCATGTTTGGATTTTGTTGTTGTGTCTGCAAATTGTGTAACTGTGGCCACCAGCAACACGTGGATTTATCCCTTAAAATTTACACACTGGGACAGAGGAGATGACTCACTGGGGAAAATGCTTCCTGTGCAAGCATGAGGACCCGAGTTCAGACCCCCAGAAGTCATGTAAAGTCAAGCGTGGTGACTATGTATCTATAGCCCCTGCCCTGGCCGTGGAGAGGTAGGCAGATTCCAGGGGCTTGAAGGCCAACCAGGATAGCTGAATCAGAGAATTCAAGCTCAAAGAGACCTTGAAGAAAATATGGAGAAGAAACTGAGGAAAATATCCTGCCATTAACTTCTGGCCTCCACACACTCAGCAGGTGTGCACAGACTTGAATATCTAGATATATATATACACGCGCACATGAATGCACGTGTGCATCCACACACACGCACGCACGCACACACACATACACACACACACACACACACACAAGTTTATGCATGAGCAATGTGAAGCAACCAAAGCCTCATTCATTGCTGATGGGCATACAGATTAGTTCAGACTTTACAAGACAGAGCAGCAGTTTCTTACAAAGCTGTAAGAACATCTACCATGATACTTAGAAGTATTGTCCTAGACAATTTTCTGATTTATATAAAACTTTGTTTACATTAAATTCTGCATATGATTATTTATAGCGGTTTTATTCATAAACTCTTCGTGTGAGAAATAACCCAATGTCCTTTTTCTGGGAAGTGGATAAACAAACAATTAAATACTACACAACAATAAAAAATTAGCTGGCTACCGATGCCCAGGATGGGTGAATCACAGTGCATAGCTAATCAAAAGAAGACAGAAGCCAGATTCAGAAGTCTAACCCTGTGTGCCTCTATGAATGAGTCATTCAAGAAGAAGCAAAATGTTTTAGGGACAGATACCTGAGGGAGGAGAAGCTATGGAAGGACACAGAGGTTTTAGCGGTGATGGGAGTGTTGTTTGCTTATGTCGGTGGCTACACAGCCGTGGGGCTTAGAGCTCAGGGTAGCACATTCAGAAGGATGAATTTTAGCGCATGTAAGTAATAACAATTTTTAAAAAGCTCCTTGGTGTTTATTAAGGAAGCTAGGAACTTCTGTGGTCTTTGTCCATGTCAGAAATCTCAAGGAACGGATCTGGAGTCAAAGGTGGGAAACAAAAGACCCACTGAGTCACAGTGGGGGATTCTGGGACTGGCTCTGGGATTTTGTCAGGTGCTAAAGATGGGCCCAGTGAGACCAACCTGGAAGGTGGCCTCCCTGAAAATCAAATAGAGAAGGTTCTGTGGATAAGTGGGGCTTGGGGCACCTGGCAGTACCCCCGCCCAACACTTCTCTTCCCCACCCACTGCCTTGGCCTCCAGCAGATACAGCTTGGAGAACACCTCACCCTGCCCTGCCTTCGCTGGTCTGATTTTATGCAGAAGGAATTGATTGGTGTTGACAGGGAATGATCTGCCTGTCTAATTAATATGCCAACTAATTTTCAATTTAATTGCTCATCTCGGGTCACCGGGTAACAAGACTCTCTCACTGCTACAGGTCTTGATGGGAAGTGGCAGGGGCGGTGCTGTTCTCCCAGGGCCCAGTCACAGCCTCTAGATCTTCCCAAGCAGTAAACAACCAAACCCTGGACCCCGTGAGACCCTATCCACACCAGCCACCTTCTCAATCGGGGCCTCTTAACCATCTACTGTTCTGGATAGACCCTGCTCAATAGCTGCTTTGTGCTGATCCCTAGCTAGGGTAGACACTTGGGGTGCCAAGAAGCCAAGACATGCCTTGCCTGCCCCTACTGCCACCACAAATTTCTCGGTCTCCCAGAGAGGATTCTCGCTTGCATTGGTAATTACAAAACAGGTGTGGTTAAGACTGTGCCTGTATTCTCAGCACTCGGCAGGCTGGCACAGGAGGGTCACTGTGGGTTTAAGCCAGCATGAACTACATTCTGAGTTCCAGGCCATCCTAGACTAGAGAGTGAGACCCCGTCTCAAACACACATACAAAGTCTAACAATTACTGAATCTGGTTGCAGGGAGGGACAAGAGCTTCAGAGAGAAAGGCAGTCCAGACTCTACTATGGGGTGCTTTAGGAATTTAATTAATCTCCCGTGCCTCAGTTTCTCAGCTTCTTTCTCTAAAAGACATCTCTGCTCCTGTCCTATTGGCCCAGTTGTTATGTAGATTATCTCATATTCTGGGCGTCTGTCTTGATGTCTGCAGATGAATTCTCTGGTCCCCTATAAGCTAAACTGGGAAATTAGTTCCCTGCTCAATTAGAGCTCTGTGATCAACTGGTAATGTCTGTCAAGGGTAAGGAATTGGGGGCAGGTAGCAATATTCATGTTTGCTGACTCTTTTAAAGGATTTCACTGGAAGATCAGGAGCTGGGGACAAGAGAAGGGCTCTGAAGAGGCTAAGTCACACTCAGCGAGGCTTCTCATCATTTTTTAAAGGAGCTGCTTTGTGGGAAAACAGGGAAAAAATGGTGCCTATAGGCCATAAAAATCTACCGCTCTCTCAAGGGAGGCATTCAACCATTTATCAAGCTAACACAGAGTTGAGTCCAGGGGAGAGGACACCCACCTATTTCTTTCTTTCTGCCCTTCTCAACCTCTGGGACTGGGAATCTGCGGAGCTTGAAGAGTAGAAACGGAAACAGAAAGAAAGGGACCTGCAGAGGAAGAATGGGAGCCTTGGGATCCCAGTGCCTGGGCTTTGTCACCTCATAGCTGCATGATCTAGGGCCAACTACTCAGTCTTTCTGGTCATTAGTTTCCTCTTCTGTGTTTTGAGGGCCAGCAACTCATCTTGCCCTCAATATTAGAGAGTCAGATTGCCTAAGCGTCCCATGATTGTTAAGTGTGGGAGAGATCACAGGGGTCGTTTTAGACAGTCTCGAGTTGAAGGGGTACACATACTACCCCTAGGCATGAATAGCAAATCCCATGGGTGTACACCCTCTATCCTGGGTCTGTCTCACTTGAAGGGGGACTGGACTTAGGTAATACAGGAAATCGGATAACGTTGGGAGGAGACATGAGTGGAATTCAGGAGTCAGAAAGAGGGAGAAGGCTATGGGAAAGAGAAACAAGTCCACTTCCAGGAGCAAGAAGGGAGAGGGCGGAAAGCCAAGGAGGGATTAGTGGGTTTGTCCTCAGGGAACAGGGACGGAACAGGGACGGAGGGAAGAGAGAAGCCGAAACAAAGGGAGGCGTGTCTGAACTATGAATTGGACTCTTTCGTTGTCTGTCCTAAGAGGAAAGAAATTCCTTTTAAAATTGCTTTTCTTGTCTCTGGATTGGACTTTGATTTAAATGTGTGGCTGTCCTGCTGGACCAAGCCACCTGGGCCACTTTCCTACTAGAAGCCTAGGTCTGTCTTCCTCCAAAGAGAAGCAATGCCCCAGGGGTACCGGCTCTTCCTATGTTCCGACTCCTCAACACACACACACACACACACACACACACACACACAATTGGAGTTTCCTGGCACAGGTCCTTAGTGGGTATTGCCGGAGCCTGGCACTGTCCTCCAGTGTCACCACTCCCACAGTTACATTTTCCTGTCACTATCTGCCACTTAGTCATCACAGGGTTGCACTTAGTGGACTCTCAGGCAGACCAGGTGCGGGGTAAACCAGGGCGTGAGAGACCCTCCACCACGGTTAGACAACAGGCAGGCCAGGTGTCAAGGTAAACCCGGGCGTGAGAGACCCTCCATCACTGATAGACGACAGGCAGGCCCGGTGCCGGGTAAATCCGGGTGTGAGAGACCCTCCGTCACTGATAGATGACAGGCTGGCCGGTAAAACACTTCAGACCCCTCAGCCTCCAGGTAGGAAAGCTGAGATGTGACCCTATCTTAGCACACAGAGAACCGAGCCCTAGGTGTGTTCTATCATGTCCAGGAACCCCAGATGGCCACTACAGTGACCTACAAGTTAACCTGCCCAAGACAAGTGTCCTTCCCTTCTGTTAAATTCCCCGTCCCTCTCAACATTGGCTCTCTGGAGTTCCCTTCCAGAGTTCCCTTCCAAACAAGACACCTGTGCCCAAGCCCTCCCCTTAGCCCATTTCCTGTAGAACCCAATCAGAGAAAAGCAGGCTTCTGGCTGTTCCTTCCATCCCTCCGCTGGCCTGGATCTGGTCTGGAGAGAAAACACAGGTTACTTCTGCAGAAGTCACAGAGTTCATTCACAAATGAATCCCTGCCTCCAGTCACGGGTTCCCGGGCTAGCAAGTAGTAGCTTGAGCAGCAACCATACTTCCCAAAGGTCAGTTTGAGCCCCGGACTTGGAAACTCTTTGCAGACTGAGAAACCAGGATAATGGCAAATGCTAGACAAAGACACATCAAGGAGGGAACACGCGTGGGAAGGAGGGGTTTTGTTGCCCTTATATGAACCCATCAGAGTTTGAGCCGAGGAGCCCACAGGGAACCAGAGCACAGTGGTCCTCGCTCCGGTCTATCCCTTGGGCTGGTGGCGCTGGGGGTCTGGGGTGAGCGAGGAGCAGCTCCTCACTGTAACAAAGGCCCTAGGGACTCCAGGCTCTCAGAGTTGTGCAACTAAGTGGGAAAGCCTGCTCAGCCTGCGGCTGAAACAGAGGAAATATCCCGTGGTTGACTGTGCCAAGGCGGCGACTGATCCAGCCCCTAGCCTGCGGGCAGGGCGGTGACCCTCCGAGATAAGCCAATCCCTGGGCTGCAGGTGAGGAGCCTTGAGAAGCCTTGTTGGGACAGTGGGAATCAGTTCTCCAAATAGGCGAGAGGTGAGGAAGGGATTCCGCACGCAAGCCAGTATGGGAAGGAAGCCCGGAGCTTCCTAGAAATACCTAGAGCCCCGTCCCTCCCTGGTATTGTCTCCTGCATTCTCCCCACATCTGGAAGAGCTCCAGGGCTGGCCTCTCCCCACGATTGAGGGGCACAGCAGCATGAGCCGGTCAAGGCATGTGGGCAAGATCCGGAAACGTCTGGAAGATGTCAAGAACCAGTGGATCCGGCCAGCCAGAGCTGACTTCAGCGACAACGAGAGTGCCCGGCTGGCCACAGACGCCCTCTTGGATGGGGGTCCTGAGGCTTATTGGCACACTCTCAACCAGGAAGGAGAGGTAGACTTCCTGTCCTCGGCAGAGACCCAGTACATCCAGGCCCAGGCCAAGGAGCCCCCCAGTGGCCCAGATCCAGCAGGAGGGGCTGAGGCGGGTTCCAGAGGACTCGACTCCTGCTCTGTACAGTCAGGAACCTACTTCCCCGTGACTTCGGAAGGCAGCGAACCGGCTCTGCTACACAACTGGACCTTGGCTGAAAAGCCCTACCTGAAGGAAAAGTCCAGCGCCACCGTGTACTTCCAAACGGACAAGCACAACAACATCAGAGATTTGGTCCGCCGCTGCATCTCCCGGGCCAGCCAGGTACCCACGCTGAGCTGGTGTCTGCTTGGCCATGGGCGGGGAACAGAGCTGATAAAACAGGGCGAGGGGCTGCGTCCGGGTCTCACGGGTTTGCCCTGGAGCCCAGACCCCTGATCCCTGTTACAGCCTGGATTCTAGGCCATTGACGCCCATCCCTGCCACTACAATCTCCTGTGTGGGAAGAATAAGCTTCTTTGCCTGCTCTCCAGCCCTGGTCTCACCGCCTGTCGCTCAACCCTGAGTCCAGTCCGCTGCAGATTCTGCTGTCTCTGGCCTCTGGCTTCAGGGCTCTGAAAACGCTACCTGGCCCCTCGCCCTCCCTGCTTTTCACTTGGCTCATGCTACTCTTAGCTCTGGGCTTCCAAACGAAGGGTGGAGGTACTTCGCTAGGGTATACCCTTGTCCTTTTGTGTTCCCGTCCGGTCCTGTCCCATCCCATCCCCTGTCTCCCGTGTGTGTCCGGATCCGTGTCCCCCCCCCTCCCCCGCCCTCTGTTTAGACCTAACTGCCCACAAGTGACATGCGGCCCTTGTTTTTGTTTGTTTGTTTTGTTTTGCTTTGTTTTTTTTTTCAAGACAGGGTTTCTCTGTGGCCCCGTGGCCCCTGTACCAGGCAGCTCTAAGGAAAAAAGAAAGAAAAGAAAAGAAAAGGTGTGTGGAGAGGGTCAGAGAAACTACTTTCCCTTTTGCCAGAGGGCCATTGTTTTAATAAGACAGTGAGGTAGACTCAGAAAATTCCTTCAGAACAAGGACCCAGCTGACAGGACCTCAGGCATCAGTGGCAGATGGGCAGGAGGTACCAGTGCCCCTGGGCACTCACGCCTCCAGTGGCCGCCCCTGTCGGCTGGGGGCTGGATAGAGGGGTTCACTTTCTGGTATCTCTTCTTTCCCACAGGGTTGTAGGTGCCTGCTCCGCTCCTTCCTGAAACTGCAGGGCAGAAAATCTGTCATCCAGGGTTGGGGGTGTGGCTCTGTGGTAGAGTGCTTGTTTAGCATATACACGGTCCTTAGTTCAATAGATCCCCACGTCACTGGTGGGGGAGGGAGTAATCATATTGTTTTGTTGTTCTGTTTTGTTTTTCAAGGTTTCTCAGTGTAGCCTTTGGTTGCTTGGAACTTGTTCTGTAGACAAGGCTGGCCTCGAACTCAGAGAGATCTGCCTGCTCGCTTTCTCTCTCCTCTCTCTCTCTCTTTCTCCCTCTCTCCCTTCCTACCCTTGCCCCCACTGTATTAGTCTCTGTCTCATAAAGCATACATTGATATTTGTGCTCACTTGTGGCTGTGGTCCTGGGCTCAGGCCAGGATCCCCTCCTAGGCTCAACACTGTGAAATCTTAAAGTTCTGGGGAGAGCCACCAAGGCTGAGGACCTGGGGGGTTGTGAGGGAACAGAGTTCTGGAAAATTAAATGTCAGTGGGTGGAGCCACTGTGTGGCAGAGCTGCTTGGAGACTATATTTCATGACATGGTGGCATGTTGACAGATGGGTGCTGGGAGCCTGGGAAGCCTAGGGCTGCCCTGTGATACCTCAGCCTTGATCTCTTCGGGCTCAGCTGCAATGCTGAACTGAGATCCCTTTGGCCTGTTGCTGAGTGTGCTGCCTCTGGTGCTCTCCTAAGGGAGGGACTTGTGTGCAGGGAATCCTCGGCCTCAGCACCGGCTTCGGGGCCAGTGCAGCACCCTGGAAAGAAGCCACAGCTCACTGAGTCTTGCTACACCCTTCCTTCCTTCTCCCCGCCTGGCAGAATCTCTCTGCCTTCTGAGACCCAAGCCCCACTAATGTTCTTTGTATGACATAGTGTGTTATGAATCTTAGGAAACTTGGTTATCATCCAAAAGTGTGGACTTCCAGATCCACTTAACTTGGTCGAAAGGCCTGGATCCTCTGGAGTGAGTGACGGTGACCCCTAAATGTCCCTGTTGGCCTGTGGCTCCCTAGGCTTCATTCACATTTATTGCCTTCCTGTGGCTGATATTGTGATATCCTTCACACATGCAAAGCTCACATGAGCACACAAGCACACATTCCAACACACACACACACACAGGCTTAGGAGTAGCCTGTTCCCACAGAGATGATGGCAGAGATGGATAGATCTCTCTTACAGAGAGAGAGAGAGAGAGAGAGAGAGAGAGAGAGAGAGAGGAAGAAGGAGGAGGAGGAGGAGGAAGAGGAGGAGGAGGAAAAGGAGAAGGAGGAGGCAGTGGCTCAGGGGTGGCCTGTTCGCACAGAGGTGATGGCAGAGCTGGATAGATGATGGACAGGACAGGCTATCATAGAAGCAGAATAAGAACAGGGAAGAAAACTGGGCTTGAACTCTGCCATCTCTTGTAACTGCAGCCCCGAGAGGAAAGGGAGACAGGCTGAGGCATATCCCACTCTAGAGCATTCCCCATCCTAAGAAGCAGGACCTGCCCTCCTTCCTTCCCTTTTTGCTGAATTCCTTCACTCTACCCAGCCCGGTGCAGCAAAGCAAAGCTGAGATCTCCTCGCCTTGAGGAAGTCCCCATCAGCTGCCTCCCACTGTGGGAGAGGACTGGAGTAAGCCGTGGGTCAAGCGGCAGGTGGGGTTCAGCGTCTGGGAGACAGTGACTAAGGCAGGGTGCTGAGAAGAGGTGGCCTCTGAGCATCAAAGGCTGAGTAACAGTTTTCCAGGAGAGAAGGAAGGGAGAATTCCAGGCAGAGAAAAGCTAGGTGCAAAGATCAGGAGGGTCAGAGGGTGTGTGTGTCCTGGAGGTGGGGCGATGCCACCATCCACCCTGTGGGACCTCAAGGAGTTGGGAAGGGACAAGGATGGGGGCTGCAAGGCCAGCAACTGTGTTGTGCCTTGTTGGGTTGAAGAGTGAGAATAGCAATTCCCAGGCTGGGTCACAAGTCCCTGAGGGTCCCTGGGGACTTTGCAGTGGTTCTGTGATGCTCTGTCCTTTCTAGGTACTTACCTGTGTGAAAAAACAGAATTTATTTTTTTCCCTGCTGTAGAATCTCATGTAGCTTCTGATGGTCCTGTTTCTACCCTGCAAGCACCAGGATGACAGGCGGTACCACCACACCCAGTTTACACACTGCTAGGAATCGAACACGGGTCTTGGTACATGCTAGGTAATCACTCTATCAATGGAGCTACACCTTAATCCCACCCCTGAAAGATTATTTTCCATGCTTCCACTCACAGGGCTGTGCAGCAGGCTGAGGCAGGGAACTGGAGAAGCTACGGGGCTCTGGGGAGGCAATCATAGATTAGCAAAAATGTAGAGCATCAGGGCTGGGGGCTGCTTAGCGCATGTGAGGTCCTTGCGTTGGCCCCCAGCAATGCACACAAACATAGAGTATATGAATAAGATCATGCTGCCCTCCAAAGCTCTTGAAAATAGTTATTTCCTGAAACCTGTTGTTTAATTTTTATTTTATTTATTTATTTTTGTTTTTTGAGACAGGATTTCTCTGTAGCTTTGGAGCCTGTCCTGGAACTAGCTCTTGTAGAACAGGCTGGTCTTGAACTCACAGATATCTGCCTGCCTCTGCCTCCCGAGTGCTGGGATTAAAGGCATGCGCCACCACCGCCCAGCGACAGAAGTTCTTGACAATCACAGATAGTTGGTAACAATGCAAGAAGACACTCTGTGTAAGTTCAGGACCAGCAGGTAAACTGAGGCAGAGATAAAATAGGGTTGTGTTCCTGGCAGGAAAACAAAACTGGAATGTTTCTTTTAATTCTAGAATATTCCCTCCTTACCCCTCTGTCCCTCAGGTTATCACTGATGTACACAGACAGACAGTTGGACAAAAGGAGAATCATGGAGCAGGATGAGGACATGGTTTCCAGGATGGGATGTGGGTAGCTCTGATCACATCCCAGCCCTGTGGCTGTGAAAAGCTGTCTGCACCCCTGTCTCCTCCCCGGGAAGCTGGGGGACTGGTCAAGTTGAGGAAGTCACATGAGACAAGCCTGTGGCTAATAGTAGATGCTCAGCAAACCTTTGCTGTTGTTAATGGTCTGCCAAAGGCAAGCTCCCCAAAAGAGCCCAGGAAAGTCAGAGTACAGAGCGGTGCTGAGGGTCCCCGGGGCCTATCTGCAACCAGCTCTGACCCCACCATCATCACCTCCCTCCCCCGCCCTTCCACAGGTGAAGGATTTCCAGCCTGAGGACCGCCCAGAGCCAGGAACTGGGGTCCACACTGGTTGGAGCAGGCACTGCCCCGTCTGACTTGTATACAAACCTTCCATGTCTTCAGCGATGCAGGTTTCTGGAGCCAACCTGCAAGGCTTTACTTGCAACACATCCTCCTCCTTTAGCACGGGGCTGCACAAGGGGGCTTCCTTCTCTTTTCTGCTAACCTCATGGAGCTGTAATAATCCATCTCCGTTGCCTGTCCCTGGTACAGATACCCACATCAGCTAAGTAGTCATCCCCACACATGGCCCAGTCATCTCCTTGGCTCACTAATGAGATGACGTGTTCTCTTTCTCTGCTACCTCCCAGTTGTGGATGCTTTCAAAACAAACAACAGAAAACCCATCGTCACAGGGCATACTGACACAGGCTTGTAATCCCAGCCCTTGGAGGCTGACGTGGAAAGACTGCAGGTCGGTGCTTGCCTTGGCTGCATGGTGGGGCTCAAAGCAAGAAGAAATAAAGCACACACACACACACTCATATGATGTATATGCGTATTGTGGGTAAGACGATGGAACAACATTGTTATGTCTATGTTAGTTACTTGTCTCAACACTCTGACAAAATACCTAATAGAAACAAGTCCTAAACGTTCTACGTCTTCCCCAAACTCACCCCAACCTGGCGTCAGAGCCTGTGAGGGCAATTCCCTGGCAAAGAGCAACACCTAATGTTGAAGAAGAAGCTCTCCATACCCCTGTTGTCATGACTACCAGTTTGGCTTAATCTGTCTGTGACGTTCATCTGACAGTCATAGTGGAAGAAGAGGATTGGATTTTGCTCTTTTTTTTTTACTTTGTTCATTGCTAACACATTTGTTGAGTACTTATTATTCAACCAGCCTTACGTTAGACCACACAGGTACCACTGTGTCTTGCAGTTTTAACACCATCATCAGGATTATCTTTTTAAATGGCTTCCTAATAATGGAATTGCCACTACACCGCAACTTAGGTATTAAGAAGGGGATAAAGAAGTCCAAGAAAGGAGAAGATCTGTTGACATCCTTTGTGGAAAGGTCAGAGGTAGCTTGGCACAGAGGTATACCCCTGTAGTCCCAACCTCAGGGGGCTGAGACAGGAGGATGGATTTGGCTTCAGGTATGGCTGGAAGCAGGTGTTTGAGTGCTACCGAGGATCCGTGCCCACTGCCTAGGTTTGCTTTCTCCCAGCTGGCTTCATTTTCATGCATGCTTTCCACAAGAGACCGTACACTGGATACCAGAGTCTGTAGTGTACCAGCTCCGAGTTAAAGCAAGTAAGCGGGGGAGGAAACAAACAAATAAATCCCTCCTTTTTTCAAGGGCTCCAACAAAAAACCTAGACCAGCATTCATTAAAACAGTGGATAGCATGACCATCTCTGGACCGCCCTCTGTGGTCAGGAAGGGATGTGGTCCTCTCATTGCTCTGGCCTTGGTCTCAGGTTCTGCCCATGACCAGTGATTACCAGTAGCTCCATTCAAATCGCATGGGTAGAGAGGGAAGGTGATCCCTTCATGCCTAATTGGGGTGCTGTTGACAGAAGGACAGAAGGAACAGGAATTTGGCAGACAGGAACCCTTCCATCATGTCCTTTGTGGGATATTTCAGCAAAGTTCTAAAGAGACTGACGATGCAGAGGCTTCTGGGAGACCAAGATCCCTCCATCCCATTGGGGCAGCTCTCTCTGATCTAGTTTAAGTATGGTTCTTTCACATGGGATTTTGTTGTATATGAAGTGAGGACTCTTGGGGAGGGGAGCACCTAGGGGACAGTGAGATCGCTCAGCAGGTAGAAGGGGTTGCTGCCAAGCCAAGGAATTGGGAACCACGTAATAGATGGAGAGAATCAACTCAACAAGTTGTCTACATACACACAGTGGCACGCTTGCATACACACATAGCAAGTGAGAGCGAGGGAGCGAGAGAGAGAGAGAGAGAGAGAGAGAGAGAAGGAGAAACAGAAACAAAGGAAATCATAAAGAGATTAAGAACATTTGAAAAGCAGTGGTCATATGTGCCGTCTACCTCCGAATGGTTGAGACTACCCGATGTTCTTCTTTCTCTCCTCTAAGCCTGTTGAGTTGCCGGTTTGTTTTTCTTTCACCTCCCTCCTCCCCTCCCAGCTTTTCCCCTCAGCACTTCTCACTCCGACGTAAGCACAGAGACATGTGCCTAGGTCAGTATGGTGGGCCAAGATGGGGCAGGACCTCCACTTGGGCTCACCCTTTCCGTCCCTCTGATTCTTCCAATCAGTCCCTCCCCTATTCCATCCTGCCCCTCCAGCTCCCTGAGACCCACAGGGATTTAGGAGGTTTGACTGAGTCCTGATATTGCTGGCCTGACTTCTCTAGTAATGGAGTCCTCTCTCCCTGGCCCAGGTCCTGGCCATCCTGATGGATGTGTTCACAGATGTGGAGATCTTCTGTGACATCCTAGAGGCAGCCAACAAGCGAGGGGTGTTCGTCTGTGTGCTGCTGGACCAGGGAGGAGTGAGGCTCTTCCAGGAGATGTGTGATAAAGTCCAGATCTCTGATACTCATCTCAAGGTAGGGGGCCAGTGACAGTTGTAATGGATGCCCTGTGTCCATCAGATAGGACGGTGGCAGCTCATGCCCCATCTCCATATCTCAAGAAGGCTTACTTCTTGTTCAAGTTTCTATATAGGCCAACCAGTCTTGTTTGGTCTTATACTCTACTCTAAGGTGTATGGGGTTGAGAAAGAGGACCGGAGAATTTTGAAGGATATTATTAGGCCCTGACCTGGATGAGGTGTTCATCATTTCTGTCTATAATCCTTTGACCTGGAAGGAATGGATGTATAGGGCCTGAGGTGTTTCAGGGCACCATGACTAGCCAGTAAAGAGGCTATATTTTTCTCTCTTCCTTTCAGCTTCAGAAACAAAGTTTATATGCCTCATAGCCCAGGGCAACCCCGAGGACCAGGAGGATATGTCTTGAACTCTCTGAACCCACCAGAAAGTTGATGCTCTTAGTTTAACTAGATCCTCCCCTAGATACACACAGGCGTACTTCCCTCTCCTGGCAGGAGAAACGCGGAGATAAGAATTTAATTAGCCATGCAAATTTGAGAGCATTGAATCGAGGTCAAAAGGAAAACCAGCCACAACTTTCATGAATAGGTTCTGGCTGAACAGCTGAAGGATGATCCTCTGGGTTCCTTTTATATCCCCCTCTCAACTCAGACACATCAGCCTCCAAAATACCGCCCCCACCATACACGCACTGCCTGGGAGGCAACTTAGTTCTGGGATTCCTCCTGATACCACTCTCTACAACCAGGGTTTGCCTGATCCTTCCTGGGTCTCTACTCCTTAACAAAAGGCCATTATAATAGATTGAGAGTTCATGCAGGCCTTGCCTTCATGGGCTACACCTGCAGAGTAGTGGCTGTGTCCTCTTGCCACTAAGATGCTGGGAGGAGCTTCTAGAGGCACTGGAGTGCCCTTCCTGGAGATTGGAGGCCATGAACAGGCATTGGTGGGGTCCTGGCAGTATTCCACAACCCTTGGCCATAAACCTAAAGGAAATCCCCACGCTTTCCCTGCTTTGACGTTTATAAAGTCTTCCATGGGATCCCGCTGAGGCATGGACACTAGATACAAACAGAGTTACGACTGCGGTCGTGAACACGCCTTTTCTCCAAATGGTCCAGGGTCCACGGTGGCCTTCACAGCACTGCCTCCTCTTGCTATACGGGGCCAGCTCTCTGGCCAGCTTAGTAGGGAACTCACGCCACTAAAGCCACCTATGGACTTGTTCCTTCATAGTTCAAACCCTTTGTGGTCCGTGAAGGCCTAGACTAGGGCTCCTTGGTCATCAAACCTCATCTTTCTTTTATTTGGCTTTCTTATTTTTTATTGGAATTCCACCGTTTTCCCCCCCATTTACCATCTATTGTCAGAGCAATGGGGAGGGGACTTAGAAAACTAGGCCAACAAAAAATGTAAATAATACAAAATCTCTCCAAGCTTAGATAAAATCTTGGTGAACATCCTTCCAATTTCCTATGCAAATTGTCTCGTCGTGTTTGGGTTGCTATAGCAGACTGTTGTAGACTGGGTGGCCTAGAAACAACTAAGATTTATTTCTCACTGTTCTGGAGGCAGAAAAATCTGAGATTAAGATGTCTACAAATTCAGTGTTTGGTGAGGCTCTCTGCCTTGTTTGTAAATGCCTGTCTCGTTGTGTCTTCTTCATATGGCATACAGAATGGCAAACTCTCCAGTCTGTTACAGCGGGCACTAATCCCTTTACAAAGCTTCATCTTTAGGAGCCAATTACCTCCCAAAGGCTGTGGAACCACTGCATTGGAGATTAGGTTTCAACATAGAATGGGGGGACTTGTTCCGTCACAGCCCACATGTTTATCAATAAACACATAGCTAATAAATGTCATCTTCACTTTGCCTCCCACAGAACATTTCCATCCGGAGTGTGGAAGGGGAGGTGTATTGTGCCAAGTCAGGCAGGAAATTTGCCGGCCAAATCCAAGAGAAATTCATCATCTCAGACTGGAGATTTGTCTTATCCGGATCATACAGGTGAGTACTGGTTTCAGCGGCTATCACGGCTTCCTGGCAGCGAAGGGCTGAGTGGTACCAGCTGAACCCCAAGTGCTCCCAGGGTATATCTCTTCTCCCTGTCCCAGAGTTCATCAAATAAATGGAGCAAGAAGTGAGAAATGGGGCCCCTTCCTGGTCCTGAAACCAGACACAGAATTCTCTTTTTACCTCTCAAGTCTCTTGGGAATTGTTATAAAGCCATGGATTTGTTGTGTGTTGTATGACATGATCCGTTTTGCTTTTAATTTTTTTACGTTGTATGTGTGAGTGCACACGCATGTGTATCATGTGGGGGACTATTTGTAGAGGTCGGAGGTTGCTTTGTCTTCTTCTGAGACAGGGTTTCTCACCACGGTTACACTGGCCCGCCAGGGAGTTCCAGGGAGCTTCCTGACTTTGCTTTCCCTGGGTTGGTTTACTGACATGTGGGACCACACCTGGCTTTTCCACATGGGTGCTAGGGACCCTGAATGAGGCCCTCATTGCTTACACAGTGGGCTGTTCACTAACTGAACCATCTCCCTGAGACCCTCATTGCTTACACAGTGGGCTGTTCACTAACTGAACCATCTCCCCATCCTCTAACCTTTTATGATTTCAGGGCAACCAATGTATTGAGATTTACTGATTCACACACAGTTCACCTACTTAAATGTGCAGTTTGGTTCTCCTTAGCTTATTTACAGTGTTGCTTAACCATCGTCACCACAGTCAATTACTGTCACAAGATGCCCGTTCCTATTGGCAGTCGCTGCCTTGTTCCTTCAGCACTGTTAGTAGCTGGTTCACTAGGCAACCACAGATCTACTTCCTGTTTCAGTGACTTGGTCTCACCTAGACTTTTTGTATAAAAAAAAAATGTATGTGGCCTCCCCTGTGACTGGTTTCTTTCACTAAGCATAGTGGGTTTGTTTGTTTGTTTGTTTTGTTTGTTTTCTTTTTTTCGAGACAGGGTTTCTCTGTAGCTTTGGCACCTGTCCTGGAACTATCTCTTATAGACCAGGCTGGCCTCGAACTCACAGACATCTGCCTGTTTCTGCCTCCTGAGTGCTGGGATTAAAGGCGTGTGCCACCACCGTCGGGCTCAAATTGTACTTTTTATGGCATTGATGTGGCTAATATTTGCATGGCATCTCAATCTACTCGTGTAGTTATAACAAAAATGCCATAGGCTGGGTAGCATATGAATACTATAAATTTAGTCCTGAAGGCTGGGAAGTCCAGGGTAAAACTGGTAACCAATGTAGTGCCCGACAAAGGCCTATTTCTTGGCTCTTAGACATTGTCTTTTTATAAGTAGTCCTTGATACTTGTCATCTAGAGAAAAACCTCAAAAGATCAGAAACTGGTTCTTTACTGAGAAGACCTTGGAGTACACCCAGAAGATTTGTGTTCCATCTCATCTTCAGCCAGCCGATTGTAGAGCAAAGGGGAACAAAATCCGTCACTCACAGTTAGTCTTCCCCATCGTAGCGTCTGCCCCTCTGCTCAAGTGGTCCACCTTGTCTCTGAGATTCTGCCTCTTCTCACCAGGATCTCTCTATAGAGTGGGAAGGAAGTCTCCCAGATATCAAGGCCACCGAGACTTTTATTCCTCTTGGGCCTGGTGTTTAGTACTTAGACTGAAGGTTAACGCAGGAACAACATATTAGCAGGGTGTGGGTGCTAAGCTACAGGTAGATTCCTTCCTACACAGCGAAGTATAAATGTGCTTTTATAATGCATACTAGGAAATGCCCATAGCATTCTTACTAAGAAAAGCTGTTCACACCCCGCCCTGCCCCCCCCCACACACAGCAAAAGGGAAAAGAGAGCTCTCTGGAGTCTTTTTGTAAAGGCTCACCTCTATTGGTTACTGAGCAAGCTCTCTGAAGTCATTTTTGTAGGGACACACCTCTGTTGGTTACTGAGCAAGCTCTACGAAGTTTGTGTTTGTTTTCTTCTTTGTTTGTTTTGTTTTGTTTTGGTAAGGGCACGCCTCTATTGGTTACTGAGCAAGCTCCCTGTATCATCATTGCTGTAAGGACATGCCGCCATTGGTTACTTTCCTTTTCTGTATGCATAACAGCTGGTGGGTAGGTTCATCAACTCTCTTGCTGCTGGGACCAAAGACAAAGAGGCCTAAGAGAGGGAAGGCCTGTTCTGGCTCACAGTCAAGGGAAGCCACAGCTGCAGGGCTTGAGGCACCTGGTCACCGTGCACGCACAGCCCAGAAGCAGGGAGTTATGAATGCTGACAGCTGTCCTTCTCCTTTTTCTGTACCCCAGGAACATAAAGGCACCACCACAGCTAAGGTGGACCGTCCCACCTCCATTAACCTCGTTCAGCTAACACCTCCCAGGCTTGACCACGGTCTTGCATCTTGTGGGATTCACCGTCCTGTCAAGCTAACATTAGCCTTCATGGGATCGGGAAGGAAATAGATGCTCATGTTATATGCAGGGCAGGGATGTAATCCCTTAATGGCTGACCCCTCCCCAGCAACTGCCTTTCTAGCTTGGCCCCAATTTCTAAAGGCTCCACAACCTCCCAAAATAATGCCACCATCTGGGGACCAGAATTCCAACAGAGGAGGCCCTGGAAGGCATTTCCGATTCAAACCATGAAAGACACTTAAACCCTTGAGAACTAATCACTGTCTGACACCCCCCCATCCCCCACCCCCAGTCTCATTAAGGGTTGGGGTTTTTAACTTGTGAATTCGGGAGAGACATCAACACCGAGTTCTAACACAAACCTCCCTTTTCCCTGATCCTTTGTATTAGCCAGCATTCTTACAGCGAACTATCAGAGGCTACTGTGAAACCAGACAGGAGCCATGTTGTGTTGTTAAGGGGCCATGCTGTTAGACGCTGTTATTAAGGCTACATCTCTTACAAGAATAAGTTTCTGTTTCCTAAGCCTGATGTATCCTGAAACAATGTGTGATTCTATGGCGTATGGCCGCCCCTTGCTAAAAACTCCTGCACCTGTGAGACACGATTGCCCTTTCGCCTAAGGAAAAATGTGTCTACCCACAAACCTTCCTGAGGCCCCTTCCATGTCATGTGGTCTTGCTCTTAGCTACTCCACGGGCACTAGCCTGGAGTCCTACATTCCCCCACCCCCACCCCCTAGCACTATTCTGTCCAGGTGCTAACAACCAGTTATCCTAGGCAGCTGTTCCATATCAACGCTAACCCTTCCCCGTGAAAGGGACTTCAAAACCCAGTCAGGGGCTGCCCTCTGAAAGCCCAGCTTTGGGAGAGGCAGTGGGGTGGCCAGTTCTAAATACAGCTTGCTTGCTTTCCTCAGACAATCATGGAATTGGTTTGGTTTGGTTTTTTGTTTTTTTCCAGGTCTAAACCAACTAACTTTATACAGAGAAAAGTTGTATTTGGTTCACAGTTTGGGTAGATTAGCTTGGCCCCTGGTGAAGGAGGTAACGGGTAACAGGTGTGAGGGGAAGCCAACGCTCACGTCAGAGACCTGGGCGAGAACCAGAGGAAAAGAGGAGTCATGCTGCTTGTTGATCACTGTTTTAGTCGTGTAGAAGGTCCTTTTGCTTGTGTGCATGTGTGTACCACGTGGTGCCCAGTGCCTGGAGAGGGCATCAGATCCCCTGAACTGGAGTTAAAGGTAGCTATGAGCCACCATGTGGTCCTCTGGGAAAGCGTCCAGTGCCATTTCTCCAGCTTGCCCACGATAGCTCCCAGTTACCTAAGGTTCTCTCCTTAAGCCCCACCTCCTGTAGTATGTTCCCTGCTATAATATCAGTCTGCGGAGCAAGCAGTCCTTAACGCATGTGTCTTTGGCAGACATATCCAAACTATAGCACCATTATGTTCAAACTTTTTGTTATATTTAGACAGTTGGCCTTGATTCAAAAATATGCCTAAAGTAAGGAAGGCGTCGGTAGTTGGGCTCTTTACTCCTAGTATTATTATTAGTAGTAGTAGTACATTAAAATTCACATAGCGTGAAATTAATCATTTCAAAATGTTTGACTCAGTGGCGTTTATTAGAGTCATAACCCTGCACAATCATCACCATTTAGTTATGAAATTTTTTCATCACGCCCCCACAACAAAACTCCATACCCGCTAAGAAATCACTGTCATTTCCCTTCCTCCTCAGCCCTATCGGCCACTAGGCTGTATTTTGTATAAATTTACTTCTCTGGGCATTTTATAAATGAGCCAGGCACTACATGGTATTTTGTGACTGGTTCTTTTTATTTAACACAGTGTTTTGGGGATTCTACCAGCTGTGACGTGCCTCGGTGTGTTACCCCTCTTAGAGCTGAGCAGCGTTCCACCGTGTGGATGTACCACAGCTTGCTCGACCATTCGCCCTCTCGCAGGGATGTCCCTGTCCCCAGCATCTAATGGCAGAAGGTCTGGAAGTCTCACTCTCTGGTCTTTTCCTTTTCCAACCGGGGCTCTGCTTCTGTGGAAGCCGAGGTGACTTAGCTAATGGCTGAAGAGTTGACAGTTACTCTAACCTAAAATAGAAATAGAAAAAGCACAAAAAAAAAATGTGCCTTTTAGAACCCATCAGCGGCTCTCCTTCCGCATGACCAGTTATTGCAGGGATGATGAAGAAGATGGCCCTGAAAGCATTGTGTCCCACCAGGGGTCCCTCGCTGGGAGAGAGGCAGGATGAAGCTACGGTACCAGAGAAGGGTCTCACCCCCCAGAAAGTTCTGATTATCTATCTTACTATTGAATCATCTGTGTAAGCAAGGGCACAGGGAAACCCCTGAAGTAGACTTCTCTGTTTATTGGGTTTAGTGGGTCAAACTGCCAAGACTGTCTCTCCTTGTGTGTGTGTGTGTGTGTGTGTGTGTGTGTGTGTGTGTGTGT
>NC_022017.1:43709434-43710953 GCF_000317375.1 Microtus ochrogaster | reverse complement strand
TGTGTGTGTGTGTGTGTGCTCGCAGGTGTTAGGGGAGTGGGGTACAGGCCAGCATAGCCTGGAGGTGGCCTGGGGACTTGGATCTGTTGCAGGCTTGCTTGAGTTCATTGCTTGGAGGTCATTGTTGGCAGGGCACAGACAAGGGAAGTAATGACTCTTTCCAACAGACACCAGCTTCCCAAGGTTTCTGGGGAATGCTGAGTTTAGATTTTGTTGATCTGCTAGCGGTCCTCTGTTTACCCAGACAGAGTCCAGCCTAAGCTGAACTCGGACCATCAGGGGTTGCCCTTGTCACCAGCACTGTATTGGGGCCCTCTTTGGATCTAACAATTTGCATACTTTCTGGATTTTGTTTCATCTTTTCTATAAAATGTCACCAGGACTAGCAAAAGAGGTGGGAAGAAACAAAGAATTTTTTTTTCTCGCCCCAGTTCTAGCCAGAACTGTAAGTAAATTCACCTCCTTTCTCTAATTCCTGTCTGCTGATTTTCTTTCGCTATGACTGCAAGGCACAGACCTCAGATTCCAGACTCTGCTAGCTGGTTTGGGTCATGAGTGTGTATTCCTTGTTGGCCCATCAGCCCTGTTGGAGTCCTCAGGAATTCCAGCAGCTGCTGGGATCCTGGAATGTTCCCCCATCCGGTGCAATGTTGGCTGTGTGTACACGCGCCTCGTTGATAAACTGGTTAAGCGAAAGGCTCTTCTTTTTCTGACTTGCTCTTCATTTGGAAAAATTCTTTGGTTTTGTGGTTTGTAAACTCTCATGGTCTGTCCTTTCTCTGTGCAATCGGCACTCATTTGTAAAGAGGTTCGAGAGGACCCAGGGACACCTGGAATGCTTATCGCGTAAGGGGCCTCTTCTGTTTCGTTTGAAAACTGTGGAGTAAAGATTGCACCCCTGGACCTTTGCAGCCATTTGGGTCTACGTGTGATCTATCTGTTGTTGTGGAATAAAGATTCCGCATCTGGGGCTTAAGTAGCAGTGTGGACAATCTCCCTTGGATTGTAGGGTATTCATTTGAGCTATTTTCCATTTTGATTCTATAAACTTTGTATTAGTACCTGGCTGGGGCCGGATCTGAGCAGACAGTGAGTTCTGGGTTGATTAACAGATAGCCACTGACAAAAACTTGACCTGCCCTTCAGATTCCTGAGAGTCACTTAATAACCTAAGGATACTTTCTTTTTTTATTAATTATTATTTTTTCATTTATTTTACATCCCAACCACAGTTTCCTCTCCCTCCTCTCCTCCGGTTCCCTCCCCCTGCCTCCCCTCTGCTTTCCCATCCACTCCCCCTCTGTTCAGAAAGGGGCAGGCCTCCCACAGGTGTCAACAAAGCCTGGCATATCAAGTTGAGGTAGGACTAAGCTCCTCCCTTTGTATTAAGGCTGAGGGAGGTGACCCAGTATGAGGAATAGGTTCCTGAAAGCCAGCCAAAGCATTAGGGACAGTCCCGTTCCCACTGTTAGGAGTCCCACAAGCAGACCAAGCTACATAACTGTCACACACACACACA
>NC_022017.1:43705969-43708939 GCF_000317375.1 Microtus ochrogaster | reverse complement strand
GCCCTTGGGTGTAAGGATTTCGGGAGACACCTAAAAGGGGCATTTAGCGTGTTGATGGCACTCTGGGAAGAAGTCCCCATCAAGCAGCATAACTTATTGACCCCAAACGCTTTCCTACCACCGACTTCTTCAGCCATCCTGAGACCCTCACCAAACGGAGCTCAAGACAGCGAAACTTAATCTAATGCCATATTTGCTGACAATATTAAATAGTCTCCTCCCGATGCTGTGTTTCTTTAGTCTTAATCTTACTAAAGCTGCTATTCTTTTTTATTTATTTTAATTTTTTTCTAAACAGTCTTTTTTATTTAACATACTAATCCCAGTTCCCCCTCCCACTCCTCTCACCCCACCCCTCATCCACTCCTTAGAGAGGGTAAGGCCTCCCACGGGGAGTCAACAAATCCTGTCACATCGTGTTGAGGCAGGACCAAGGCCTTCCCCTGTATCTAGGCTAAGCAAGGTATCGCTTCATAGGGAATGGGTTCCAAAAAGCCAGTTCAGACACCAGGGCTAAATCCTGGACCCATTACCAGTGGCCCCTCAAACTGCCCAAGTCACACATAAAGTTGCTATTCCTGGTATATCCTATTTAAGATGCTTTTTCATCTATGTGTAGGCATTTTCGCATAATTTTTAGACTGTCGTTAGGATGTTAAATAATTTTACAAGCTACTCCCTCAGAATGTCTGTCTTCCTGTTTCTGTTTCTTCTGCCATCTCTTCTAAACACCAGTTATTCGGGGCCTCTTAGATCTACCACAAGGATGAGAAAGGATCTAGGAGCGTTTGTCCTTAGAAAATGTGGGTGACGAGATCAAAAATAAAACCAAACAAAAATAGATGCTGTTGCTAAAGGGGCTGAGAGACTCTTAACCAAAGGAGATCAGACTGGGCCTGTGCTGTCCTGTGCCGTGCTGGGCCACCGCCTTCAGTGTCAAGGGAAACACAATCTCCACTGATCTTTAGCTTCTCAAAATGTGGACCGTTTCATCCTCTAATCCCCAAACTGGCACCGCGTTCCTTCTGAACTAAGTAGGCTTAATCTTCTGTGTCACATCTTCCCTCAGAAGAATGAGCACTTACGCTTGCTGGCTCATGTTCCTGCTCCGCGCGCTCCCCTCTCGGGGAACACAAAACGGAACAAAGCTCCATTAGGTTGTTGGGAAGATCAAGCAAATGACAAGTTCGGGTACTTAACTGCCTAACAGGAGCTGCACAGAAAGGTTTGTTGAAGACGTTGGTATTAGGGTAGCCATGCTGGCTCAGCAGGTAAAGAAAGACACGTTTCACATAAGCCCGAGGACCTCAGTTCCGTTCCTGGAACTCTGAGAGTTGTCCCCTGACCTCCATACAGTGCTGTGACATGCAGGGGCATACACATATATCTCAGCACACACACACACATGCACGCACACACGCACACATGCACACACACACGCACACACACATGCATGCACACACACACACACACACTTTTTTATTTAAATGACTCTGATGTTAGATACAGTGGCTCATGCATGCTGTAATCCCAGCACCCAGAGTGCTGAGGCAGGAGAATTGCTGTGAGTTCTGGGAAGCGTGGGCTACAGAGTGAGACCCTGTCTCAAAACAAAAACAAACTGGCATGTGCATTCTCATGTCTGTGCTGGCCTTAGCTCCAGGCAGGGTCTGTTGCAAAGTGAGCTTGTCTCCTCAGCCCAGCACACCTAGGTCTCCCTTATGGAGTGATCCGACCTCTTTAATGGGTTCTGGTGAATAAGAAAGAGGCTGCGATTCTTATGAGCACACTAACTGAATGACTTGTACAGCATTATTCCTGGAGGCAAGGCCCCTTCTTGTGCCTCATCCTTTCTGTGGGGCTTACAGGAAGAAAGTACCAGGGAGCATGGCCAGGTTCCCAGGACAGTGTGCAGCAGGGCCAGGCGACACCGGACATATGTCCACTGGACCTAACACTAATGGCTCTTTCCTAGTGACAGTCTGGGGAAGGGCAGAGTCAGGCTGTTTACTCTGAACCTGTCTGGGCTGTAGAGCAGAGGACAGGTGAGAGCAGGGAGAACGTGGAGGTCCCCGGGAGTCTCTGGGAACCAGGCTTACTGCTCTGCATCGGTTAAAGCTGTGGGCTTGATGGTGTGAGCAGGGTCAGATGAGAATCCAGGTAAGGCTGTTTCTGTTTGGGGCACTCGGGACTGAACCCAGGATGTCGTGTGCACCAACCAAATGCTCTACCGCGGAGCTATATCTGCAGCGTGCTTTTTACCTTTTATTTTTATGTATGTATGTATGTATGTATGTATGTTTGTTTGTTTGTTTTGGGTTTTTCCAGACAGGGTTTCTCTGTAGCTTTGAAGCCTGTCCTAGAACTAGCTCTTGTAGACCCAGCTGGCCTCAGATTTACGGAGATCCACCTGCCTTTGCCTCTCGAGTGCAGGAATTAAAGGCGTGTGCCACGACCGCCCAGCTTTACTTTTTATTTTGAAACAAGGTCAAAATTAACTGCCCAGTCTGACCTTGAACGGTCTTCTTTCCTTCCTCGGCCTCCCAAGGAGCTGAGATGATAGGCCCATGAAACCAGGTAGGGTTTTAACAAACGCTGAAAACCGTGAACTACTTTTGATTTAGAGAATGTCTTTGGACAGTGTTTGAGATTTTTCTCCTCAAGATGAATTTTGGCCACTTATCGCCCAACAGCCGTTCTCCTGGGTATATAGCAAGAGAAACTTGTTCCCATATATGTGGGAGACACACATGGAAAGGCTGACACAGTACTGTGGATGACAGGAGCAACCCAGTGCCTACCTAATCGGTGAACCAGCCAAGGGGACAGTATGCAACAGTCAAAAAGGCCCAGCAAGACCCAACAGTGTGGACACATCCTAGCAATGGAATGGTAAAAGAAAAATCCTAAAAGATTGCATATATGTTTTTAAAAAAAACAACTAAAACTAAAATATCTACTTTTTTTTTT
>NC_022017.1:43703239-43704826 GCF_000317375.1 Microtus ochrogaster | reverse complement strand
GCAGAGTGTGCGGGGACACACGCGGGATGGAGGGGCACGATGGGCCTAAGACAGTGGTTCTCAACCTCTGGGTTGTGACCCTTTTGGGAGCTGAGCCATCCTTTCTCAGGGTCACATATCAAGCATCCTATATATCAGATATTTACATTATGATTCATAACAGCAGCAAAATTACAGTTACAAAGTAGCAATGGAAATAATTTTATGGGGGGGACAGGTGTCACTGCAGCATGGGGAACCGTATTAAAGGGTCTCTGCATTAGGAAGGCTGAGAACCACTGGCCTAAGGAGTTCCTAGGGCATCATTGGGCTTGTTTTGTGGAACAAGGTACACACCTATGTGACTTGATCTTGTCTGAGTCCATACAACACTGCAAGATTGGTTTCCCAGTCTAAGCCAAGCCCGATTGATCACCTCCTCCCCTGCCTCCTGGCTGGCCTGCCTGGGCTCACCCTCAGAAGCTTACATCTCCAGCTGTGGGTGCTTCTGGGTGGGAGGAGAGGTTTAATCAAAGCATCCCGATTGTTCCAAAGATTATCCTGGCTTGTGTGAGCCTGTTCACAGTACAGGGAAACGCAGCTGGGGTCTGGAGCCAAGGCTGGGCAGCAAGGCAGGCAGGCAGAGGGCTGGGAGCAGAGGCCCTTCCTTGGAAGCCTGTCTCTCCTCAGCTCTGGTACTGCCACACCTTGGGGGCTCTGGCTTTTTCTGACTAGCCCCCTGCACTGTTCCCTACCCTAGGGATGGCCCCTTTGAGAAAGTAGCCTTCTCTTGGTGGGGCATCTCTCCTGCCCTCAGCTTCTCAGGAAATCGAAAAGGTGTTCCATCCAAGGTCGAAAAGCACTTGCTAAAATAAGAGAATCATAAAAAATAAAGCATGAATACTTCGAGTATTTCACTTCCACTTCAAACCCCTAAAGCGGGAGCCAAGACCTGTCCGCAAAGGTGGCTGTCCCTGGATGTCCGGGGGAATTTCTTCCATGAACTGCGGCTGTAGTTACTCAGGTTCCTGTGGGCTCACCCTGCCTTCCACTGTGCACTGTTCCGGAGCGAAATGGACTAAGTCTTCATTCAAGAGCATTCATTGTTTGTTTTTGTTTGGCGGAGTCTTGTGTAGCCCAGCTAGTCTGGAAAGGCATCCTCCTTCCTCAACTTCCTGAACATGCTGAGATAAAAGGCCACTGCCACCTCTCTGGGCCTGAGGGGCAGTTAGATTCTCATGGGAACACATCAGGGCCACCCAACACTCAGTGCCTCCTTTTGCCTGTTTGGGGAGCTATTTTCCTAGCTGATATCTGTTTGCAGGAGGCAAGTGCCCCATCTTACAGGTGGGAACACTGAAGGTCCCCAATACTGGCTCTACCAGGTGACCCCTCCGAGCAGAATGGAGGTAGAGAGGACTCAGATCACGCTCAGCCATTTTCTTTTTTTCCTTTTTTTTTTTTTATTAATTTTATTGAGCTCTACATTTTTCTCTGCTCCCCTTCCCTTCTTCTCCCCTCCCCTTCAACCCTCTCCCATGGTCCCCATGCTCCCAATTTACTCAGGAGATCTTGTCTTTTTCTACTTCCCATGTAGATTAGATCCAT
>NC_022017.1:43695766-43702884 GCF_000317375.1 Microtus ochrogaster | reverse complement strand
CTCAGAGTTGTTTTAATTTGCATTTCTCATTCAGCCATTTTCTAACCCTTGAGGGGTAGTGGTGTGTGTGTGTGTGTGTGTGTGTGTGTGTGTGTAGATGAGATAGCTCATTGGGTAGATGTATTGGGGGCATTAGGAACCTTGAAGCCAGATACTGACTCTGACACCTCAGTGACTCATTTGCAAGCATGTCCTGGTCTCTGGGTCTCAGTGCTGCCATTTGCATTAAAAAAAGGGAGACAAAGCTCTGCAGGGTTTACATAACCAATTTTCAGGGCTTCTACTCGGTTGAAATGTGCCTGCTTGAGCAGTGGCCGCGGTGAGCAGCTTGCGCAAATCCAACACTGATGCAGTGGTTCTGTCTCCTCCCCCTCCAGTTTCTCTTGGCTCTGTGGACACGTGCACAGGAGCATCCTCTCCAAGTTCACCGGCCAGGCTGTGGAGCTGTTTGATGAAGAGTTCAGACGCCTCTACGCCTCCTCCAAGCCTGTGATGGGCCTGAAGTCCCCGAGGCTAGTGGCCCCGCTCCAGCCCAGCAAGGGTCCGGGAGCCTCCAATGGTCGCCTCAGTGGAAGCAGCGGCTCTGCCAGTGACCGCACCTCTTCCAACCCCTTCAGTAGCCTGTCGGCCGGCAGCAATCCCCTCAACCAGAGTCTGTCCGTATCCTCAGGGCCGGCCAGCCCCCTGGCCCCCATCCCACCTGTGGCTCCAAGGCTTCAACCCTATCACAGTCCCCGGAGAGCTGTGGCCCCACAGGCCTTCTTGGTCCCCATGAGGCCCCATGAAGGAGCACCTGTTCCCTACAGCACCTTCATGGCCTATAGACCCACGCGGTTGCAGCTGCAGCAGCTCGGCCTGGTACCCAGGGTTACTCACCCCTGGGGGCCTTTTCTACAGGCCTTGCCTCATTTTTGAAGGGTCCTTTCCCCTCATCGCCTTCCTCGGGGGTGAGAATTCGGCACTGCTGAATTTTCTGATGCAAAGGCTGCGCCTTAGCGACCAATAGGATTGAGCCTGAACCCCTATGAGCTAAAAGCACTGGCTGGGGGTGGGGGGAATTATTGCCTACCTCTAAATATTCCCAAGCCTGAGACCATCCACTTGACAAACTGTATCAGTTCCTTGGTTTTCCTCAGTAGGCCTACCTAGGTAGCCAGCCCCATTCTAGAAGATTCCAGGGAGGCAGTCAAGAGCCCTCAATGACAAAATGTGACTGAGAACCCCTGTCTTCCAGAGGTCATCCTGGACTTTGAATATTGATGTCGACATAAAGCAAACATGGGTAGATGTTTGATCAAAGGGGGCCACTCCCCAAAGACCCAGAGAGGGAAGATGAACAAGCATGAGAACATTCTGGATGTTTCTGGTAGGAAATGCCCCTCCCTGTTAAATGTCTTAAAACTGGAGTTCCCCAGACCTGATGGATTAGTAGTGAGACCCCAGAAAGTGTCTGTGATTGTGAGGGGCCCTCTGAAGCTGCATCAGCAGGGATGGGACAACCTGATTCCACAAGGCTTTTTAACAGACTCTGATTCTTGCGTAAGAGAACCCTGGCCCGGAAGGCCTGGAAGCCTGGGCTGGCTGCAGGGATCTGAGTTGTCATGGCTACATATGGCCTTCAGCAAGGCCCAGGGCAGCCTTGGATGACTTCTCAAAGGTTCAGCTGACCCAGGGCAAGCGCCTGCCTCCAGCTCTGGGGATCTCTGCTCGTCCTGTTGATACCCTGAGAAATAAATGTGAACCCTCACAAGGTCACCATTAGTTTCTTCCTAAAGAATGTGACAGAAGACGCCTCTATTGGGATAGCTGGGGGGAGGGAGGAGATGCGTTTACAAGATAAGCCCCAGGCTAGTCCAGCCAAAAGAAGGCAGGTACCTGGGACCTGGAACATACCACACACACACACACTCCTGCTAGCCATAACCCATCACAACAAAACTCTGGGCTTTTCTGACGAGGGCTTAGCAGCCCTAGGAATAGAGCCCCTCTTTCCTCCTGTCCCCTATTCCTGACAGCTATAGCACACTCATTTCTAACCCATCCATCCCTCTGCCCTTACTTACCCAACACTCCTGCCAAAGGAGGGCCACTCTGGTTTCTGTTTGTTTCTTTTAAATTCTGTTCCCTTCCTTTACTTTGTTTTCTCTTAATTCTAACAATTAAAAAAAAAACTCAATATGTATTTGAATTCTGATTTTTTTTCAAGACAGGGTCTCTCTGTGTAACAGTCCTTGCTGTCCTGGAACTCACTTTGTAGATCAAGCTGACCTCAAACTCACAGAGATCTTCCTCAAACTCACAGAGATCTTCCTGCCTCTGTCTACCAAGTGCTGGGATTAAAGGCATGTGCCACCACCGCCTGGCAGATTCTGATTTTTTTTTTAAGTTATGAATGGCGTGTGCGTGTGTGTGTGTGTGTGTGTGTGTGTGTGTGTGTGTGTGTACACGCGCGCGCGCACTACAGTACATGTGTGGCCAGAGCACGTGTGTGGTGGTCGGGTCTCTTTTTCCACCATGTGGGGCCCAGGGATCAAAGACAGGCCTTCAGGCTTGGTGGCAAGTTCCCTTGCTCTCTGAACCATCTTGCCAGGCAGCCCCGAGGCTGCTGTTACCCTGCTAACACTCGGGTGAATGTGGAATTACCAGGCCTGGGCTCAGTACTAAATCGAATTTCACAGTTGGCTAAGAAAGTTAAAAACAGAGAAAGCTCACGGGGTAACAAAAACTCCTGGAGTCTTCGTTCTAAGGCCTGCCAATGTATGCTGGAAAGAACTCAGACCTGGAGAAAGAAGAACCACCCACCTCCTGGCCACTCCTAGCCAGAAGTTTCCCTGTGCTCTGCCACTATGTCAGGCTATTCAAAACATACTTCTATTCTGTTGAGCCCTCCTTGTTTGGTGACAACCTGTTGACTGGGAGGTAGGGCCAGCCTCGCTCTGATGCTCTGATTAGCAGCATGTAAGGCTCACCTCCAGGCAGAGCCTGTGGTTTCAACCAGAAGGACTTGGCAGGTTGAAGCCCTCCTCTGCCAGTTACACTTCTGCAGCAACCACAGAACCCCTCATTCCACCCCTGCCTTGCAATGGAGGGATAACATCAAGGAACAAGCCTGTGTCGTTTAAGCGACTGGAAGGTGCGAAGTTTCTTTTACATCACGGTCCAGTTTAACCTGACCGATAAGACCTCTGAGATCCCTGGCTTGATACAGAGATGTCCACTGGGGGTGCCTTGAGCTCCCTTCTAGAGACCTGACTCCCAGCACTGACCAACCAAAGTTCTCAGCGCCTGGCAACGGATGGTGGAAAATCAGATCCAGAATACTACATCTAAATTTCAAGTCTTGCCTAAAGTGGGATGCCAGCACTGTGGCTCTTGGCCACAAGGAGCAGGGGGAGGAGCTGAATCCCCAGCTGAATTCTTTTCAGAGAGCTTGAGGGCTGAGTCGGCAGTGGGCACAGCTGGGGAAACAGCAACACTGGCGTGCCACCTCCCTCCAGCACGCTTGACAGGGAAGCAGAGACGAAGGGAGTCATTCAGGAAGTTGGTCTTGCCCCTCTCACCACGTGGTCAGTCATATTTTATAAATATTTTTAGCTGTTCTTTGACAATTTCAAACATGTAAACAATGCAACTTAATCATACACGCTCCAGCCACCAGCTCCCAGGAACCACTGAGTCCTTATGGTGCTGCCTGCTGGTTGAAATGCTGACTATTCTTGCTGGCTTGATCTTAGACAGGTCTTGTGCAAGTAATCATAGCTACAGTGAGTCTGTGGCTGAGATTGGTCATGCTGTGCCCAGAAGACGGCATTTCACAGCACTGTTCCCTATCCTCTGGCTCTGCTTCCTCTCCCATGACATTCCCTGAGCCTTGCAATGTGTGTGTGTGTGTGTGTGTGTGTGTGTGTGTGTGTGTGTGTATTAATGTCCCATTTAAGGACGAGCAATCAACAGTAATTTATTCTCAGCACTCTGCAGAGTTACGAGTCTCTGCCTTTACTGGTGACCACTGCAGAGAGGCAGAGAGAGGTTTCCCTGGCCAAGACTGAGGGCAGCCCTGATTTGTGAACACAAACACCAACACTCAGAACGCCGTTAGACAACATGACAACAGCAAAACCAAGTTTAGGCTCCCCCTAAGGCCTATGGTCTCTCCAGTCATGGTCTCTCGACAAAGTTTATGGTACCAGGTATGAATTCTGTCCTGTGGAACAGGCTTCAAATACTGATGGCTCAAAAGCTGTTGGTTACCCCCATAACCTTTGTGCCGCTATTGTACCAGTGGGCACATCTCTCCTGGCAGGCTGATAGAATAGGGTTAGGGGTTGTCCATAGGTGTAACGTTAATGTCTTTCCTCCCCCAACCCTCACCCCCTGCAACCTTCACAATACCTTGCAGCTCAGTGATAGCTAGCCAGCAGGAAGGAAGTCTTCAGGTCAGCTTAAGCTCGATTCCTCTGTATCGGAAAGCCAAAGTGTGTTGTGTCATAAGCAATAAGGTCTTACCATCTAGTCCTGGTCGGCAACCAAGAGCAACGACGACAAACCTACACTTTTGGGGGAGGCTCCGGGGCCTCTCTGGACAACAACTTCTAGGGAGGCGTCCTACTCCTGGCACTGAGATTTTCTCAGACACATTTCTGAACCTTGGGCAGAGCCCTTCTCATGACCGCTCTCGTGCTCTTCCTTTCTCCGAATGTCTGCACACAGGTGCCTCTCGGAACCCTGAGTGGAGCCAGTGTTTGCTGGTACAAATCCTCTAGAAACTGAGGTAACTCAACATGCAGGTCACTGACAGTGTGCACATGCTAAGGTATTACTAATATGCACGTGCAGCTTCCATACTATAATGTGAAATACCAATATGGTTTTATAGCATGGAATATAAAAGCACATATACCCGTCTGTCCCCTACCGCTTTCATGCTATATTAGGTCCACTTGGGATTATAATCCCCTCTGGGTCTCCCTCCCTAGGGCCTGCTTGCTGGAACACTCCTTAACTGAAGAATAAAGTTTAACAATGGTACCTGGACATCCTCCGTGGGCACAGCTCTCTGCCCTGAGGGCCCAGGACTAGTAGGAAGGACCTACCCATGAAGACCACCAGAAATCCCAGAAGAAAATGAAAGGAACAGCAGGATTTTTGAGTTGTAGTGGGTCCCACGGAAGGCGGAGCGTCCCCCATGAGAAGGCCCTCACTGACAGGGCACATTGGCTGCTAATGACCACATGCTTCTAGAATCTCTCTCCTTGACGGTGTCTGTTGCAATCATTGGTCGTCATACGAGGCTGACCTTGTATTGCTCCATCTATGCTGTAAGAACCCAGAGAGCAAGCGTGTCTCTGCAGGTCCCAACAGGCCAGCAGCAATGCCCTGTCGAGTCCACAGGTATATCAAGCTTCCTCAGTGGAGTGCTGGTGGGAAGGTTTCCTTCAGCGGGGCCATGGCAGCCCCAAGGCTGCCTCGACGGGGCAGGAAGAAGGAGCTCCCACCGTGGTGTGACTTCACAGCTTGCCCTTCTGGCCTGTCGCCGAAGTGCCAAGGCAGCTTCTTTAAATGCTTCGTTTGCTGGACTGGATCCAAGAAGCTGTCGGACACAGAGGAACTGTCAGTCAGTTTCTCAGCTTCCTCCTCGAGAGTGTCTGTGTGTCAGAAAAACTGTTATTCGGGATGTAAACACTGCAGACACATGCAGACGAGCGGAGATGCAAGCCCTCTTCGCTGTCTTGGTTCAATGTGTCCTAAGGTAGATTGTGCTTCTCACAGCCCCTGGCCGTCCTCCCTCTGCAGAGCTGGGGAAGATGGCCGGGCAATGCTGAGTAGTGTACCAGACAGAAGTCCTGTGTGGACAGCTATAGCACAGTAATTCCATGTGTGCACAGGGCTGAGGGAGGCCCCTTCACCTCTTCCCCCAAGATGGGAGAGAGAGTCTCTGCCTAGTGGCCTTGGCTTGGGGACAGATTTCTAGATGTTCCCACTGAAATAGGTCCTTGTGAAGATTCCCAGGCTCCCTGCAATCCAGTCTCCTGGCTGCTCTGAGCAGCGCCGTCCAGACCTCTCTGCTGAACGTAGAGAAAGAAGCAAGGCAAACATTGAAAGCAAGGGAAGTGCTACACGCCAAGTCAAAAGGGCACGTGAGGAGCCCACGGGGATGACAACAATGTCCTCTCACGGGACCAGACACCTAGAGCCACTGAGACGTAAATACCGCTGACGGGGCAACCTCAACAGCAAGCGATTTCTTTTCTTCCAGTTTCTGAAGTCTGAGATCAAGTGCCACCTGAATGGGACCCCCAGTGGCCTCGCTCCTTTGCGGAAGGCTCCAGTCCTTCTGCAAACACTGGCGGCCATGGAGCTTGGTCCTCAACTGGAAAGACACTAGGGAGATTGGTAAAGGCCTCTGGGGATGTCTGTGAGGGCTTCATGGCTGGTTCCGTGAAGGCTGTGATCAACCAGTGATCGGATCCACCGAAGAATCTGGACTTTGAGAAGAGTACTGAGAGGTGATGGAAGTCAGTCTTGTTGGACAAAGGAGGCACACTGGGAACGTGGGGGGTATAAGGGTGGTACCCCCAACAGTCCCAGGAACTTGGGAGGCTTAGGAAGTGTGGCCTTGTTGGAGGAAGTATGTCACCAGGAGTGGGCTTTGAGAGCTCAAAGGCCTTGCACCATTCCCGACCTGCTTGCAGTCTAAGATGTGAGCCCTCGGCTCTGTTTCAGGTACCACAGCTGCCCTCCTTTCCCTCCACTGTCATGGCTCCTCTCCCTCTGGAACCCTAAACCCAAGCGAACTCTTTGTCCTCTTAGTTGCCCCGGCCGTGGTGTTTTCTCACAGGCGTAGAAAAGGAACTAATGTGGGGGACATGTCTTTAAAAGAACACCTTGCCCGGGTCTCAGCCTCTCTCTGTCTCTCCCATAGGTGAGCCGTCCTGCTCTGTCTCCACCACGGTTCTGCCTCACAGAAACAACAGAACCAGCTTACTACAGGCTGTAACCTCTGAAACCCAAAATACGTTCTTGCTCCCTTAAGGCTTTTTTTAAAAGGCTTTTTGTCATTCATAGCTACCAAAGAGAGAGAGAGAGAGAGAGAGAGAGAGAGAGAGAGAGAGAGAGAG
>NC_022017.1:43687010-43695666 GCF_000317375.1 Microtus ochrogaster | reverse complement strand
GGGAGGGAGGGAGGGAGAGGGAGGGAGGGAGAGAGAGAGAGACTTCAGCATGCCTGTCCCTAAATGCCCTTCTAAGTATACTAGTTACACTGGAAAGAGTGGGAGGAATGTGAGGAGTTGGGTGCCAAGATGATAAGGGGTGGGCTTTAAAAAATGTATTTTATGTGTTAACATGAGTAGGTGGTGGGATACACAGATGTTTGGTAAGACATTATTCTGGATGTTTCTGGTTGGGATTAACTCCTAGACTTAGAAAAGTAGATTCCCCCCCCACCCCCCCCCACCCCTCGGTGTGGGTAGGCCTCATCTTGTCCGCTGAAGCCAAAAGCAATAAAAAGATCACCCTTGAGCAGCCAAGAGAGGACTCTGGTGGCCTTCAGCCTAAAGCACTACTTTTTCTTTTTAACCTGACTTAAAACCGTTCCTTGGCCTTGAGTCTGTGGCGTACATCCAGAAGCTACACTGTTAGCTCTCACTAGCAGAAGGATCCTGAAGGTCTTGGCACTCGCCAGTCTCCATGATCACATGACTTGGGACAACCCTAAACTAGCCCTGCCCCTGTCCAAAACCTCCCATAGCCACTGCCTCAGAATCAGGTCAGACTTAGCCCGGTGTTGACAATTTGTAAAGTGGAGCTGGCTTAACTGTCCTGACGACACCTCAGCACCCCCTTTCTCAACTGTCCTGACGACACCTCAGCACCCCCCTTTCTCAACTGTCCCGATGACACCTCAGCACCCCCTTTCTCAACTGTCCCGACACCTCAGCACCCCCCTTTCCTTTCTGCCAATCCGGCTGGCTAGCCCTCATTTTCCCCTGGCCTCTCCTCTTCCCACATCTCAACTGAGGGTTCCGATGCAGCTGTCTCTCATTGCCCGCTAAGCCTGCTGCATCCTTTCCCTTCTTCCAAAACCCATCTCAGGCCTCCTCCTCCCAGAACCTTCGATGAAAGCTGCAGCCTCCTCTGTTTCTGCCATATTCAGACCCTTCACCCTCTCCCTCCAGTCTTCCTGATGGGATGGATACTCATGAGGCTACCTGTGACCCCCTTAAAAGCAGGTGTTGCCTCTTCTCTTTGACGCCTCCTGCAATGCTTAGTCAAGAGTCCATCACTGAATGAATGAGTGAAGGACTGTTACTTAGAAAAGCAATAGCCGTCTGGGATGAAAAGCATCTTTCTAAAACCCAGAGGAAAAGATCCAAGTGGGCCGCCGTAGGATTCCTGAGTTAGAAATAAAAGAGGCTGGAGTCTTAACCTTGGGAGGGATTATGTCATGTATTCTCTTCTCCTTGCTGCTATAACAAATGACACAATGATAGTCACCTAATGTGAATGGATTACCTCCCCATTCTACGGTCCAGAAAACTGACTTTTAGATTGGGCTAAAAACCATGGTATCAACAAAGCTATGTTTCTGGAAATTCTAGGAATGAACCCCTTTGTGCGCCTTTTCTAGTTTCTGAAAATACAGGAATTTCTTGCCTGGTCACCTCTTCCCCCTTCTTTAAAGGTAGATATATATCATCTCTCTGGCTCCGACTCATTCCGTGTGCCTCCACCTTCTGGTTTTAAAGACCCTGCTGGTTTCCTTGGGTCTGCCTGGATCCCCCCAGATAAACTTCCTGAACTCAACTGACTGGCAGCCCTCCCTCCTCTTTGCCACATAACCTGGATATTAGAACATGGATACCTCGGGTGGGGGTGGAGGACATTCTTACCCTGCTGTCCCTCCGGGTTTTGATGGAGGCATGAAAAAGGCTCTAGAGCCCAGAGAGGGCCTCAAATTATTCCTAGTAGCAGAGCAGACAACTGCTCTCTGCGCTTTGGGGGCATCTTCTCTGTTTTCTCTCTGTAGACACATTCTTGCTTTTTACTCTGAAGAGCATAGTGCCTGCTCCCCGGCATTTGAGCCGCTTGGTTCAGAAGAATATTTTGTGTCCAAATCCTCCGTCGAGAATCTGACCCAGGCCGAGTCAGACAACTCTCTCTGATTCCTCTAACAGTCTGAGTCCCTGGGCCAGATGCCAGCACTTCAGGACAGGCCAGCTCTCCCGGAAGGAAGAGAGGTAGCACCAGTATACCAAAGCTTCAGGAGATGAGGCCACCCGGTACCAAGGAGGAAGAAAGAATAAAGGAAATACACAAGTATCTTCTACCCTCCCCACCCATCCAGTTCACCCATCCTCCCGTCCAACTGCGCCCCCAATTCCTACAAAAGTCTCCAAGTGACCACAATATGGGACGATAGGACTGAGGTGCCACTCACTGAACTATGAGATGCCAATCACTCAGCACATTCCTATTAGCTTTGCTAGGCCCGAAACTCTCACCTAGGTCTGACTTAGCCAGAAGACAGGATCAGGGAGGGAGAGAGCAGCCACATTCGTGCAAGGCTGCCCCTGATCTGGTGAGTGGGCAGCCCCACGCCAGCAGAAGTTCCTGAGGTTTTGAGTCCTTGGTTTCTTTGCGAGTTTGCTTGCTTTCCTTTTGACCGCTAAGGCCCTGGAAAGCCGCTGGACGTAAATCAAAATACTTTTATGGATTAAATTTTTGGGGAAGGCTCCTGTTTAAAACCATCTCTCTGTAAACAGTAGCCTGTATTCATCTGCTGGAGGCGTGCTGACCCACGGTTTCCCCAAAGCAAAGTGCATCTTTTACAAAATGTAGATTTTGTAATTTTACAAAATGTGTGTCATACTTCACAAATGCTGGAAATGTCTTTGACACTGGTGGCCTGACTCTGCAGGGACTGGCTTCTGACTTTCAATCCCACTGTACCTCACGTGGCCTTTTCAAGGGGCTGACACTCTAGGAAGGCAGCAATGGGGAAGTGGGCTCCACCATAAAGGGCAAACGAAAGAGTGTTTTATTTACGCTTATGCTCTGCCTCGGAGTAATTCCACAGTGCATTGTTAATTCTAGCTCCCATGGGCACTGGGAAAAGCATGGGGCACCGTAACATTGGGACATGGGCCCCGGCAAATGTAGGGTTCGGGAACACTTTGAGATCCTTAGGAAGAAAACAAGGGTTGTGTGGAGGATCACAGGGGAGAATGTTCCCAGTAGAGGGAACTGGATGGGCAGAGCTAGGAATTTGGGGGGGGGAGGTCTTAGAGAGCCCAGGAATGCGAACAAGAGTCCCAGAGCTAGTACCAAGGGGAGCAGAGGAAGCTGGGGTGCAAGTGGGCCAGGATAGGACTTCATGGCCTTCCTGACAACTTTGATCATGACTTTGGCGAAATGCTAGCTTCAGTTTGAAGCTTGTAGATGAATAGGAAGGTAAAAGACAGAAGACATTTCCCAGCTCAAACAACCAGCGTCAGGGAGGTCAGCCCCTCAGAGTCGGAACAGGACGCTTACAGACACCAAATCTCAGCACCAAGGAGACTTACTACCCAGGCAGGGGCAAGCAGGGAGTCGGGGGAGCCTAAAAGGCAGATGGCAGGCAGTAGCAGCGGCAGCAGCAACAGCAGCAGCAAACATTTGTTTTTGTTCGTTTGTTGCAGGAGTGGGTTTTTAAGGCAAAAAGCGGAGAGTCTGTGTTAGGAAGGGTCAGTTGGTAAATCCTGACTGAACAAATTAGCCAAACAGTGAATTTTGTTCATTTACTTTTTCTTAAGATTTATTTTTGTTTATGTGCATTGGTGTCTCGCCTGCACGTGTGTCTCTGTGAGAGTGTCAGATCCCCTGGAACCGTAGTTACAGACAATTGTGAGCTGGAACATGGGTGCTGGGAATTGAACCCTGGTCTTCTGGGAAAGCAGTAGTGCTCTTAGCTACCGAACCAGCTCTCCAGCTCCAAACGGTGAATTTTGATTGCTGGACTTTAATATTTTGTCTCAAGAATGAGTCAGTGACCAAGTAAGGGAATGGACCATGGGGACTGGCTTTAGGGACGTAATCTAATGGTTTTCAGTACGGGACGAAGCATGTTTGCCATGCTCGGCCGACTAGCATCCTTCCACCAGTTCCAAGTCCCATCTGGGAGAACGGACTGAAGTGAGGACATCTAAGCGTACCAGAGGTCAGTGAGTTAATCCTCATTGCCAGCGTGACAGGATTTGGAATCCCCGAGGCTTCAAACCCCTGGATGTGTCTGAGGGGGCTGGCTTTCCAAGAGAAGTTTAACTGAGGAGGGGGAACTGGCGGTAACTGTGTTCTGCACCATCACAGGGTGGATGGAGACAGGGAGCTGAGCACACACATCCATCTCTCTGCTTCCTGACTGTAGATCCAACGTGAGCGGCTGCCTCCCACTCCAGCCCCAGACCTCCACTGCCATGGTGGACTGTGTTCTCCAACTAGGAGCCCAAACGAACCTTTCCCACTTTCAAGGCTTCTGGTCGGGTATTTGGTTATCACAAGTAGCCAATTCAATGTCCCGTCCGAGCTGGAGAGGAGTCAGGCACGCAGCAGCCACACACTGCCTTCAAGGGAGTCACGCATTGGCAAGAGGGTGGAGGTGTGTGAACAGACAACGGTGGGGCCTCTGTGGCTGCAGCGTCATCGTATGACTCAGTACCTTCCCCATGCATGCTGGAAATGATCCGGGTAACTTGGGTGATGAAACCCAAGTACCCTGGCCTCCTCATGCCTCACCCACCCTCAGTGACAGCTGAGGCTTTGGAGCTGGATGAGTCTGGTTCTCACATCAACACCCCACTGCCAGGAAGGTGAGGTGGGAGTAAGCTGTGCGCCAGATGTCATGGAAACCACCAGGCCACCGGGTGGAGGCGGGAGGTCTGGGAGGGGAAGCCGAGGACTGAAGGCTTGAAGTATACACAGGTGAAGCTGACAGGGACCAAGGTGGGGTTGGAGCTAGGGTTGGGGGAGAGCAGGAAGCATTTCCAGGAAACGGAGGCACACAGGGCAAAAGGATTCGGCTACAGAAAGAGAAATAGCTGGGTACAGGGATTGCTTCAGCCCTGTACCAGACCTAAGGCACATTATTAGCTTTAGTGCAAACCCAAAGTATCAGCAATCTGTAAAAGTGAATTTATAGTAAAATGCCTGGTATTCTTCCCTGGGGACAGAAGTGTGAACTAGGAAGTCTCTCGCTTTACAAATTGTTGGTTCTATCACAGAAAACAGTCATGAAAATAACGAACAGTAAGGGACTGGCAAGGGAGGGTGCTCTGTTGTTAACGGTCTTTAGAACTGCAGTGCCTGTTAATCTTTGTTTCCCCATTGAGAAGCTAAACTCGGACTTGCGGGCCACACTGACCAATCCAGCAAGAGACCCTTGTCTGTCTGGGAAGGAAGAGGGAAGGTGCAGCCAATCAGAAGGATGGGAGGGAAGCCTGGGACCTGCACCTGGGGGCTGGAATCATCACTCCATTGGATAATCCCTTGAGTGAGAAAATGACCCTTTGTAAATGCCAACAATTTTGGGGACCGTGGGACATGTGACTGAAGGGTATGACAGAGATCCAAGCTGCTCACGCATCCTAGCAACCTGGACTTCCTCAACCCAGGGTTCTCCTCCTGGAGGACAAGCCGGTTATGAGTTACAGTAATGTACCTTCACAGTGTGACAAGAAGCATTCCTGTGTGCCCTCAGCCTCTTTAGGACCTGGAGGCAAAAGTAGCTGACACAAATGTGCCCAGGCTCATCCTGCCTGCTGGGCCCTGAGTGATGGGATCCGGTCTGACTCAAGAGCATCCTGTCTTCTGCCAGCATCCAGGAAGCCAGCAAGGAGGATAAAAGCTTGAGCCTTCACAGCTCTGGACACACCCTATTTACTCTTCCATTTCAGTGTTCTGGGTCACTTCTAATGGATGCACCCGAGCTACAGATTCTTGCAGTATAGTAACAGACCGAGACACCTAGAGAGCCTCTTGCTAGGGCCCGAGTATGAAATCCCCGGAGTCACTGTTGAACCCAGCTGGAAGGCTTTACAAGGAGGCAGTAGAATCTTTGGGGGGTGGGTCCTGGCTGGAGGAAGTAGGCTCCTGTGCACACATCCTTGAGGGCTGTGTTGTTCCTGGCCCTCCTCTGTCTGCCTCTGCTTCCTGGTCACCGTGACTGAGCCCTGTCCTCATTTTGCTGGACAGAAACCTTTGAAACCATCGGTCACATTCAACCCTCACTTAAAGCCTAATGTCAGCAGCAAGAAAAGCTAGCCCAACCCTGTCCGAATCACTTTCCCAAGAGCTGCCTACCAAGGCAGTACTTGAGGGTATTAAAAACACAAAAATAAATAATGAAACTGAAAACAGTTGCAATCACCTGGGATAGGGGTTTTTATAAACAATATAAAAAAGTCTTTATTTCAGCTTTCCATGATCACACAGACCTCCCTAAAGTAAACAGGGACAGTACGGCGCAAGATGTCTGGGTCCTGCTGTGCTTTTCTAAGCCGTGATCTGTAGCTCCATGTGGCACTGATTTTCCAAGGGGCAGAAACGTTCTTTGATCTTTCCAAACCACTTGTCTTCAAATTCTTTGGAGGACGCAATCACCAAGGTGGCCAGGGCTGCGGGGCCAACACACTTCACCTCTGAATGAACTTCGTCTTTTAGTTTTTCTGGGACAATATCTTCCCCCATAGCCTGCAATAAGAGAAGAGGGGGTGAGAGTAGCCCAGTTAAAGGAGCAGCGAACACAGATGGGAGATTATTTACCAGCTGTAAAGCCCCGCACACAAAACCCCCAAGGGAGGCACTCTACCACACTGAGAAGGCCTGTTCCAAAGCTGCCATCACAGGTGCCAACTGCTGTTCCCACTCTCACGCTCCCCCGTAATCAAATCCCTGCATGCTCCGGCGGCAGCTGCCCCACCTGGGCTCCTGGGAGCATTGAGTCAACCCTCTCATGTCAGACTGCTCTGTGGCAGTGCACCTGTGGCCTTCTCCCTCCTGGCTGGGGCTGGGGCTGAAAAGGTAGGGGCAGAGCTTAGGGTGTGGTGTGAGTCTGGATCTGTCTCCTACACGTTCTCCCTAAGAAGTCAAAGGCAGCAAAGAATCAAGCGACAAGACTATGCACACCTCTCACGGACCTGGAGACCAAGCCTCCACAGCCAGGGCTCTCTAGAGCCTTAGCACAGCCCTGATAAAGGCACACCACTGCTCCCTCCTGGTCACAACTGAACTGCAGGACACACACTCAAACACTGGATTCCTGGATCCCGAGCTTCTCTTTGATGAGTGTCTAGAGAGCCTTTACGCACCCTTCTAAGTGACCCTTTGGCGATGACGGTGATCAGAATGAAGTCCTGACAACTGCCACACTGTCCACCAGGAGCGTTTACACAGCCTCCAGCAGGGACGCTCACTGTACCGGGAACTGGAGAGACTACCACAAGGCCAACCTTGAAATGTGGCCTTGAAAACCACAAGTAAGCCGGTGCACGCCTTTAATCCCAGCACTCGGGAGGCAGAGGCAGGTGGATCTCTGTGAGTTCGAGACCAGCCTGGTCTACAGAGCTAGTTCTAGGACAGGCTCCAAAGCCACAGAGAAACTCTGTCTCGAAAAACCAAAAAAAAAAAAGAAAACCACAAGTATAGCTAAAGAATGGCTCTTCATAAACTACATGTTTGTGTGTGTGTGCACGTGTGTGCACATGTGTGTGGTGTACGCCTGTGTGTGCATGTGTGTGTGAGCATATGCACCCTTGCTTGTGCATGCCAAATCCAAATAAAGAATTCTGCTGCCACTCTCAGCCTTCACACATGTACATGTGAAGAAGAGACGTCAACCTTGAGTGTCAGTCATCGGGCACCTCTGTCTGGGTTTTTAGACAAAGTCTTTTACTTGGCCTAGAAGCCACATTAGGCCATTCTAGTTGGCAAGTTCCAAGGGTCCACCTGCCTCTGCCTCCCAGCACGGGCACCACCACACCCACGTATTGTTTTTAATGTGTATTCTGGGAATGAGATAGGAAGAATGAAAAGAGGGAAGGAAGAAAAGCCAGGCACGCGGACACGCGCGTCTCTAGATCTGACCGCTCGGGAGGGAAAAGCCAGGCACGCGGACACGCGCGTCTCTAGATCTGACCGCTCGGGAGGCTGAGGCAGGAAGATCCCTGACCCCACGGTGTAGCCTGGACAGCACAGGTTGTCAGGTGACTTCACATGGCAATAAGAAGAGGAATAAGACCTGGCAACGACAACAATACACAGTGTTTCTTAAAGGAACGATGTCAGATGCACACAGATGGGTCGCTCTCATGGGAAAAGCACTGGTGTTGAGCTGAGGGCCAAGCAGACGCTCTGGTGTGCGAACGGGCACCACAGTTAGCCATCTGTCTGGGTTTCTTTGGGACCTGACGCTGTCGAGTCTGGTGTGTACGGAAAGGAAGCAGAAGAGCTTGAGCACATAATCCCCCAATGCATCCTTCAACGGTGTTCTCTACAGATCCAGCTTTAGGAAGGGCTGACAGAGGCTGAAAATGTAAACATCCAGGAAGTGACAGGGTGGACAGAGAGGAAAAACACTTTTCACATCTGGCCCACGCTGGCCTTTTAACCTCAGGGAGCCACAACCTCTCTAAGTCTCAACTCCAGTTCTGCCCCTCTTGACTGGCTGTTAGGGTGAGTGGAGGGAAGGCACATAAAACTGCACAGCTGTGGACACTGGTCCACTAGTTAGAGTAGCTATGGACACTGGTCCACTAGTTAGAGTAGTCATGGACACTGGTCCACTAGTTAGAGTAG
>NC_022017.1:43668372-43686402 GCF_000317375.1 Microtus ochrogaster | reverse complement strand
ATCTCCAAAAAAATGAATTAATCAGTTATTTCCACACTGAAACAAATAAGACAACATGTCACTTAGGATGCTCAAGTGGGCAGGCACTAATGTGACATGGGATGTCCTTCTGTATATGTGTTGCTTTTATTGGCTAATGAGTAAAGCTTCTTTGGCCTATGGCAGGGCAGAATATAGCCAGGATGGAAGAGATATAGAAAAAGAGTAGGCAGAGTCAAAGAGATGCCAGGTAGCTGCCAAAGGAGGCAGACGCATGTACCTGCCCAAGAAACAAGAGATAAGAAATCACAAGCCTCGTGGAAAATATAAAATAATAGAAATGGGTTAATTTAAGATGTAAGAGTTAGTTATAAGAAGCCTGAGCTAATAGACCAAACCGTGTTGTAATTAATATAGTTTCTGTGTGATTATCTTGGTCTGGGCAGCTGGGAAACAAGTGAGCAGTCTCTGTTTACACTAATGAACGCTGGCAAGAACAAGAAGAGATACACAGCAGGGGAATGACGATAAAGGGCCACTTGGATGACTCGGGCAACCCAAAGGCACACAATGAAGAGAGACACAGTCCTCCAGGAGGAGATGAGATCTGGCCCTGCTGTGGTGTGGGAACAGCACAAGTCAGCACAAGGCTCTGCTCTGCATAGACCTGGATACGCACCTCCTCCATCAACACCAAAGCATCTGCAGGGAAGTTGAGCTTCTTCACTCTCTCTGCAATTTCCTGCTGAGTTCTCAGGTTCCTCTCCAAAGCAAATGACATTTGCTGAGATTGGGTGAGCTGAAGCAAGAGCCTGAAAAACCAGAAAGTCTCAGTGTGAGAGGCTCTGCCACAGGGCAGCAGGGAACACACGCTCTGACAGAGTCAGGCCCAGTCTGCGCGCTGCACTAGGACCTTCCCCGAGTCCCTAGACTTCAACTCTGAATAAGCTGCCTCCCTTTACATCTTATTCTAAAAGAAAGGACTAGAACTCAAGGGGCTGGGGCAAATCTCAAGTCTGAGGATAGCAGAGTCTACAGTGAGTCTTTGTCTCAAAAACAATAAGGAAAGCCAGCAGGCAGGCAGGCAGCTGAAAGCAAAAACAACTGACTGAGAAACGCTTTCTGTCCTGGGTCTGTTCCCAGATGCTGGCATCTCTGACTCCACAGAAACTGAACCCCAAGGACTACTTAGCTTCGCCGGCACACCTGAATACCAAAACAGGGCCAAACCTCTGACAACCACTTCACAACTGCCTTACCATGGATGTCCCAGTGATCCTACCTAACCTGGTCTCTTCAGCCATTCATCCCTTCTTCAGAGCTCACCTCCCCATTCTAACGAGGAGCTCAGGCTGGATGTCCCATGGGCACCCAGGTTTCAGTAAATCAAGCTGAAGTCATTCTTCCTTGGACCCTGATCTGCCCTGCCTACCCTTTTGTATGCTCCATCCCAGCAAATGGCATCCAAGCCACCTCTGCACCCCTGGCACTCTTTGCTGTCTCCTTCTCCTTACCCCCACGCTTCCCGTATAGTCGCTGGTCACCAAGTCCCATCTGTTCTGTAATGACTCTGTGTTCTACTGCTATTACCACTGCACTAGTCCAGGTCAGACCCCATCACTGATGACCACTGCCTCTCCACTGCTGTCCAAAGTCCCAAATGGCCGTTTCCAGCCACCCCCACCCCACAAATCACAGCTCTGATCACACTCCAATTCAAACAGGACTAAATCTTGATGACACCTAAGCCAGGGTGGCAGCACATGGCTATGGCCTTTGCATTGGAATGGCTGAAGATGAAGGCATCCAAGTTCCAGGACGACCTTGGCTACACAGTGTGCAGTGCCTCAAAATCAACCAAGGAGCCAAAAGGGTAAAGACTTAAGGTAATAAAAGACCAAACACAATGAAAATGCTTAATGGCTACCATTCACCAATAGCTCACCAGCGCCTGTTTCTTCACTGACAAATCACAGACCTGGTCAGAGGCGTTCCTTCTTCCCTATCTCAAACCCATATATTGTAAGGATCCAAAGTAGTTGGTGTCCCTAGAAGCTAGCACGGAAGGCTCTGTGGCATGAACTGAGCACTAAGCACTATGTACTGTGCACCAAGCACTGTGTGCTCATTATTAACACTGAATGCAAGAGCAGGCTTTCTTCAGATTTTTGCCAGACACAAACAAGAAAGCTCTTCTTTAGAAACGGCTTTCCCTCTTAAATGTGTGTGCACTTTAATCGCTCATCGCAGACTTTGTTTCCAGTCTTAACACTCTATCTCAAGTAACAAGAGCTGCATTTTATTGTTCTTTGTTTCTTTCAGGACAGGGCACTGACCACTGGGCAGTGTCTGCCTCTTGCCTCCACCACCCCCCGACACTCCTGGGGTGGCACTGGCTGTTTTCCCTGCACTGACTCCTACAGAAGCCCCCCCACCCCCCTTCCTTCTCACATCACATGGTGCTGGGGTTTCCAATCTACAAGTGCAGGGGAAGGTTTCTTCAGTGACCGCTGCCTGAGTTCTTCAGAGACCCAACCCGTCGTCCCTCACGCCCCCAACTATGAGACTTTGTCTTGTTCAGTTGAGTCAGGGTCTCACTGCATAGTTCAGGCTGGCTTTGAACTCATGATCCCCCTGGCTCAGGCTCCCAAGTGCTGGGATTCCAAGTCTATACCAATAGTATTATGAAATGTTTTAACGTTTATTTGTGTGCTATTGTGGCTTAGTATTCATTTCCCCAGTGGTTGAGCTTTCTTGTAACAAGAGAATATTAGAAACCATCATGTCTACTTCTTAATCACTGTAAACAGAGCAGTGCTTACCATGGATGCCCAAGTATCTTTGGGGCATGTTAGTTCAGAGTGCTTCAGATATATGCCACAGATAGGTCATATGGTAGCTTTACTTTTGGCTTTTATTTTGGGGTAGATTTGTTTGTTTGAGACAGTCTCTCTCTACATAGCCCCAGCTGTCCTGAAACTCTCGATACAGACCAGGCTGACCTCAAACTCACAGAGATCTACCTGTTTCTGCCTCCCGAAGGCTGGGATTAAAGGCAAGCAGACCAGGCTCCTGCTTGGTTTTATTATTTTATTTTGGAAACCCCACACTGATTTCTAAGTGGCTGCACTGGTCTAAATGCTCACCATCCTTGTATGGAATTCCTCATTCCCTACATACCAAGGATGCTAACCTTAAAAATTAACTTAAGTAAACAAGTCTTTCCTCCCTTCAAACAAAACCCACCTTTCTCCAATCGCACCCCGTGTGCTGACGTGCTCTTTCTTGGCTTACCTGGTGCGAACCAGAGAGGCGCATGCTTTCACCCGAGCCTCCATCAATGCTGCCTCTCTCCGTTGTGTCAGACAGTTCTGCGTATTCTTTGGAGCCTTTTCCGTCTTCTGGATATTACAGCCACTTGCTTCCACGGAAGACACTGCGCTCTCAGGCAAGGTTGCTGGGAAACACAAAAGACGGCCTGGTCCGGAGTGCACAGTGGAGGAACCGATGGCTTTGTTACTTGAGGGGACACTTGTCTGTCCCCAAGATGATGTAGACAGGTCTGTTCCTGGACTCAGGTATGCCTCTGCCAATCTCCACCAGCCCCAAGGGTTCAAAGGATGCAGGGAAATCAGTTTTTGTAGACACAGAATTGTCTTTTCCAAGCTCTGCAAACTGGAAAAAACAGCCAAGTGGAGATAGAGCACTGTGGTGAGATGGTCCGTGTTGGTTGCTTTATTTTCCTGAGGAGAAGAAAAGGGACAAAAACTCTTAACTACAAAATGTTTTCATATAAAAACGAAAGCACCTAAAAGCCCAAGTAGTGTATGTTATAAACCAGAAATATTCTTTTTTTTTTTTTGGTTTTTCGAGACAGGGTTTCTCTGTAGCTTTGGAGCCTGTCCTGGCACTAGCTCTGTAGACCAGGCTGGTCTCGAACTCACAGAGATCCGCCTGCCTCTGCCTCCCGAGTGCTGGGATTAAAGGCGTGCGCCACCATCGCCCGGCTACCAGAAGTATTCTTAAGTGCTAAATGGGTCAAGTGAACTTAATACTTCCACAGACTTTGTGTTTCAAATCATAACTTAGGGCCAGTAAGAGGGCTCAGCAGATAAAGGCATCTGCAGCCAAATCTAACGAAATGAGCTTTATCCCTCAAACATACATGGTGGAGAAAGAAAACAGACTCCACATGAAAGCTGTGGCTGGCTGGCACACGCACACATGTGCACATGCACACACACACAAATATGAAACCATAAGCCTAGAAAATGATTCAGCAAATGGTCCCCAGAAACTCCTAGATACCTGTCCTAGGGTTTCTATTGCTGTGAAGGGATACCATGACCATGAAAACTCTTATAAAGGAAAATATTTAATTGGTGTTGACTTAATAGTTCAGAGGTTTAGTCCATTATCGTCATAGTGGGTGACAGAGCGGCATGCGGGCAGACAGGTGCTGGAGAAGAAGCTGGAAGTTCTACATCTTGATCCGCAAACAGCAGAAGCAACTCTGTGTCATACTAGCGTAGCTTAAGCATAGGAGATCTCAAAGCCCACTCCCACAGGGACACACTTCCTCCAATAGGGCCACACCCCTAATAGTGCCACTCCCTATGGGGGCCATTTTCTTTCAAACCATCACAACACCCCAGTGCCATAATGCAGCAACACACGTCTAAGTGGCCCGACAATGTTCAACACCAAAAAACCAATCACCACGGATTGTTCAACTCTCACCGTAGTCCTGCTCTGGTTATCTGGGCTCAGGCTGACGAGGGGTGAACTTATGATGCTCAGTCACAGCACTCGGGGAGCATCTAAGGACAGTTCTAGACTGTACTACTTCAGTGGGGAAGACCTCATGAGCTGGCTTCCTATATGGAGAAACTGGAAAAGAGCCTGCTAGCAACTCTGTCCCACATTGCCTTGGCTGCCAGAAAAGGCTGTCGTCTCAGTGACACCCCCTCCATCATGTCACACTGCCTCACGGCAGCCCGAGACACAGAGCCCAGTGACCACGGAGAGCGGACTCGGAAAACATGCGCTAAGCACATTTCTCCTGCTGAGTCCTGTCTATTTCAGTGATGAGGTCTGACGTGGACTTTCTTACTAGGTACTGGTCTAATGGTTTCATTTTCATACTTCAGGGTTTTTAAACCCCAAGGTAATTTCCTTGGGGACTTGAAGGAATCCCATCTGCATCTTTGACTTGGCTTGAAACTTCTCTTACTCAGGACAACTCTGAAGCTCTCAACTTGTTACTGAACCCAAATGCCTTCCCTGTTGTCCCTGGCAGCAGGAGGTTGTCAACCCCTGAAAATCACACGGTGGAAGGACAGACTAACTCTCACCAGTTGTCAACCCCCATGATCCCAAAGGGAGTGGCACTATTAGGAAGTTCAGCCTTGCTGGAGGAAGGGTGTCATGCAGAGGCAGGCTTTGAGGTCTCTTCGGCTCAAGCTTTGCTCAGTGTGACCCTCAGACCACCTCCTGTTGCCTGTAAGATGGAGGACTCTCAGCTCCTTCTCCAGCACCATGTCCGCCTGCACGCTGCCAAGCTCCCAGCCATGATGACAATGGACTGAATCTCTGAACTGTAAACAAGCCACCCAATGAAATGTTTTCCTTCACAAGAGGAAAACATTTGCCGTGGTCATGGTGTCTCTTCAAAGCAATAGAAACCCTAACTAAGACACCTGGTATGCTAAACCAATAAACAAGGGCTTGATGGCATAGTAGGTATGTCCCTCTTTGGACATTAAATTTCATCTGAATGTGTTTCAGGGATTAGAACCTGAGCAATGGGAACTAGAGACAATTCAGTGGTTAAGAGCTCTTGTTGCTCTTGCAGAGGCCCAGGTTTCGTTCCCAGCACCCACACTGTGTAGCTTACACCCAGCGGTGCTCCAGCTCCAGGGGGATCCAGTCTCTAGGCTCCTCAGTACCTGCACCCCATGTCCATACCCACACGTGAACCCCAGCACATATATACACATAATTAAAATGTAAAATATATCTTTGAAAAAAATCTAAAAAACTCACACATAATCCTACCACTCTGAGTATATATTCCTCATAAAAATAAAACTTCTAAAAAGAAGATTTCTAAGCAATAATTCTCATCTTAGCACAGTATGAATATTCCAAGCACATCTATCATTGAAGCTCTGAGCTTCAGGTCAATAGTGACACTGCTGATAGTTTCCTTCTGTAATCCCAGTCCTCGATTCTGCCTTTAGCAGGAAGTTTGTTTTTCAGGGAGTAAATGATGCTGATGTCCCTGGCACAGCAAAGTGTGAGAATAAGCGATGGAGCCACTCACCAAGTTTGCTGCAATCTCCAGTGCTTCCTGGTGTCTCCCGAGGTGAGCCAGACACCGAGCCTGGCCTTCCTGGACATCCCTTTTCATGGCAAAATTGGTAGATGGCAACTGTTCAGAGATGCTGGAGTATTCCCGCAGTGCTTTCTGGAAATTATTAGAAGAAAGAAGGGAAGGCATAAAGAGGGTGGGGAAAGATCTAGTGCAGAGATGACTGTTCCCTGTGCAGAAAGTATTATAACCGACCCCTCCAATGACCTACAGGAGACCTAAGTGTTTCCACCAGGACTATTAATGTTTTTCTAAAAGGCAGAGACAGAATGGCTGCGGAACATAATGTCTACAACTATGGTAAGTATCACAGTGTTAGAGCTAGTACATTCTACAGGCAAACAGAATAAGTGTGAGTCCTGGATTGACTGGGGTGTGTGTGTGTGTGTGTGTGTGTGTGTGTGTGTATGTGTTATATAGATTAATAGACCATAAACTCACAGGGATCCACCTGCCTCTGCCTCCACCTTCCCAGCATTGTGACTGAAGGCATATGCCATAAGGCCCGGCTATATACCTTATTAATATTTGCACAAATATGAAATGGGACATATATGTGAAGCACTCTGGAATCCAATTGTTTCATTCTTCCCTTTTCCTGCACATTTTGGGGTATTCTGTCCCTGTGACGCATTGGAGAGTCACACGTGAGTCCATATAAAGCCTGGGGAAGCAGACCTATAGGAACTCCCAAAATATTCTTTGGTTGGAATTATAAAAAAACAGAACATAGTATGGACCCCATAGAAAAGACCAAGACTTAGGCTTCTAAGGTCATCTACAGGTATCACAGAAGACTAACTCCATCTCCACGGCGCACACCCCGACCCTGGTGCATGCTCGTTACATGTGCGATTTAGTAGAACAAGCACCCATCACAAGCATCGTAGTCTGACATGTGTTGACTCCCACCTCGTATTCCCGTCGTCGGTAGGCCAGGTCCCCTCTAAATTTCTTGAGAGTGAGAACTTCGGAATCATCGCTACTTTCCATCTCTCCATTAAACCACTAGAAATCAAGAAGATGGCGTTTATGAGGAAGAGCGAAGCTAGGCTTTTCTACTTCGCGATCAAAAGCAACTCCCATAATACAACTAGACAGATTGCTTCAGGATGAGACTCAAGAGAAGACAGTAGACACAGAGTGGCTATTTTTTATTTGGTTCTTGGAACAGGGTCTAATTATCTGCACCCCAAGTGCTGAGATTACAGACATGACCACACAGACCAAATGACAGGCAGTTGTATGTCCAGTATATGTGTGTGTGCAGGTGTGTATATGCTGTGTCTGGGTGGTGGAAGGGCCAGAAATCAAGTCACTTTTTCTTTCTCCATCAGTCTCCACCTTATTATTTCAAGACAGGGTTTCTCACTGAAGCTGGAGCCTGCCATTTGGCTAGACTGGATGCCAGCAAGCCTTAGGATGCTCCTATCTCCACTTTCCAGGACCGGTTGCCCTACTCAGTTTTTCACACGAGTGCTGGGGTCTGTAGGCTTCGTATCAAACACTACCCACTGAGCCCCGCCCCCAGACACCAATGACGATCTTAATGATGGCCTGACTTTTTAGAAACATTTTTTAAATTTATTATATATGTGAGGTCAGATGCATGCCACGGTGCACATGTGGAGGTCAGGACACTCTTTGCTGAAGTCGGTTCTCTCCTTCTACCGTGGGGGTTCTGGTGACAGAGTTGGGAGAAAAGAAAAAAAGAAAGAAAGAAAGAAAAGAAAAAAAGTACACACATTTTCAACCACATCCTGTATGGTATCGAGGACTTTTAAAGTGTTATCTGGGGCTGGAGAGATGGCTCAGCCGTTAAAGACTAGGCTCACAACCAAAAATATAAATGTGTTATCTGTTTTCTTTTAGAGTAAGGAAATGAAAAGGAACTGGCAATGCACAAGCCACACGAGACTGTGGTTATGACAACGGCGCTGTGGTGAAAACGTCACACTGGCACACAGAGAATCCAAGCAAAAGAAAGGAGGGTCTGGGCACCCCAGACAGACTCAGGAGAACCTCAAGACGGGCCTCTAAGAACGCTTCCCTCTTCTGGTTTAAATGCCCTGCATACAAAGTGAGACTGAGATTTAACTCCCACAGAAAGAACACAAAAAAGTTGAAAAGCATTCTGTATGCCAAAAGAAGTGTCTCCTATTCCATTTTACAACAAAACCCGCTGAGGCTGAAGAAAGTCTGTCTCTAAATTCTGTTGACTCAAATGTAGTTAGCACATTCTGATGGCTTGGCTGTGTTTCTAAAATACTTCACTAAGTACCAAGACTCACAAGTTTGCTAAATTAGTTTCTCTCCTTTTCCCGAGTCATCACGGTAGGGAAAACTTGATTCTATTCTTCAAACCGTGTCACTCAAGACTAGATATCTGAGCCACAGTTAGCTTCGGCACTCAGAAGCTATCTAGTCACATACTAGCCAGTCCCAACCTCTTAACAATAATATATAAACCTCCATCCAATTTTCATTATCCTACTAGGAAACGATGGAACAAAACCGGCCTTAAATTATTTTATTTTTCCAAGCAGCCAGCTGGCCTGCAAGAATGCGCAGTTGATCAGCTGGGCGGGGCTGGGGGCAGTGAGCTGATGTGTGGCACTAGCCGGGGCCGGCCAGCGGGACGTAAGGGCCATGGGGGGGGGGGAGAAGGGGGGGAGGCGCAGAAACCACGAGGCTGGGAGAGTGAGGAGGCTGTGCTTACAAGCCCCGGCTCCAGGGCGGCTAGACAGTGACGGTGGCTGGCCTCGCCGCAGACAGGCTCCGGTGCAGTGCGGGGCGGCAGGAGGCCAGCTGTCTCACCTGCGGCTCGCAGAGCTTGGCGCCGTAGGCAGCGGGGGGCTCAGGCCGCCGCTCCGGCCTCTGCTCGAACACTGAGTCCTCAAATTCGCCGCCGAGCACCCAGCACCCGGCCTCCATCGCGTGTGCACGCAGCCAGGCCTGGGAAGGAGGTGACACCTAAAAACGGCGCCCAGCCCCCACCCTCCAAAACGCGCCGCAGCAGCCAGACGAAGTGGTGCCCAGAGCGGCGCTGGCGTGCAGCCCGCCCGGAAACGGTGGGCTGTCGGCCGGAGCGTAGAATTCTGGGAGTAGTAGTCTTCCAGCGGCCGCGCATAGAGTTATTATCCCAAACTGGAGCAGAAATTATTACCGGACTCTCAGGCTTCTTGAAGCTCACAACAAAGGCTTTGACTTCTCCGTGTCAGGAGCTGGATAAAGTACTCTTTCCCTGCGTACCTTGAAAAGTCTGGGTCCCTAGGGAGCCGGTTAACTTCTTAATGGCCAGTTTTAAACACTGGCAGTATTCTCATTGTGTTACCCGGCCCCCCATTTTATTTTGCATTTTCGGTCTTCTCCCAATAACAATTGCGAGAAAGGCAGTAATTCCTGTTTTGTAAACGAAAATATTGGGCTTGAAGAGATCATGTAAACTAGCTGAAAAAGCCCAGTGTCTCTAGAGATCAGAACTACTCACGTGTTTATAAAAAAATTAGACATCGAAATTTAGACTCAATCAGACTAGCAGAATTTTGAAACTTTCAAGCAATATCTTGAGTCTAAAAAGTAAAGGCTGTGAAAGAAACACTAATGCAGAGTTAGTTATGAAGCTTTTTTGTTTTTCCTCTCTCTTGATCCTCTTCCACCATTTGTCTTGCAGGGTTCTTTCTCTAGGGCAACCTAAGACCTCCCTCAGTTTCGAAATCCATTTGTTCATAACACACAATGTGGAACCTAGCTTCGTATTCAACAGCCTCATGGGAAGACTCCACTTAGGCAGCCTCCAGGCGGTAGCTACTGATGGATTCATCCAGGGGAAGTCCATTTTTAACAGCTGGTGGGGGGAGGGGTGTTATTTTGTTTTCTCATGAGAAATGCAATACTCCATATTAAGAAAAATTTGGATTTGGATACTGTAGAAAAATAAAATAAAATAAATCCATAATACTATCACCAAGGGGGGGAAATGAGATCCTAAAGAGAGAGAGAGATTTGCCCTAATTCTGGTATGCATCTTAGAAGGCAATACACAGTACTGAAGGCTGCAAGAGCCTTGTGTGTCTGGAGACACGATCCTTGTCTCATTAGCTGTTCAGCCCAGTATGTGAAATGGGTATTGATTAAAATAAGGCTCATAAAGCTTGTCAGGTGGTCAGAGAGTAACATGCATTCATTTAAAAATCCCTGCTTCAGGAGAGCCTAAAAGCATAGCAAAGGAGGCAAGGGAATTTCTTCTAGTCTTTTCTTTATGAAAGCTGTTTGCTCTCAGAATTCTTCCCTCCTGCTCTGAAGCCAGCTAGCTCTAGCCTCCTGCCCAGCAACTAACTGAGCTAGAGCTTGTGCTGAGAAGGCAGCAAGTTGTTTTAGGGCTGCATGTGGGTGATAGTTGCTGTGGTATGGTCTGTCCGGACACTGTGGATATATATTGTTCTCACTGGTTGATAAAGATGCTTTAGTGTATGGCAAGGCAGGATAGAGCCAGGAGGGAAATCCAAGCAGAGACACAGGAGAAGAAGGGCAGAGTCTGGGAGATGCCAGCCAGCCATGGAGGAAGCAAGACATGTAGAAAGTGAGTTAAAGCCAGAGGCCATGGAGAGATACACAGATTAACAGAAATGGATTAATTTAAATGTTAGAGCCATTGGCCAAGCATTTATAATTACTATTAAGTCTCTGAGCAATATTTGGGAACTGGCAGGTGGGAGAGAAACCTCGAGTTACAAATAGCATCCTGTTTAAAGAGAGAGAAACCTGTGATTACAGGTAGTTCTCTGCCCTTTGGACTCAAGATTCCTGGGCTCGGTAGTTTCCAACTTTTTGTCACAAAGCCTTCTTGGCTACTTAACTCCCACAGCCATGGCAGATTTGTATACAAAATAAAACTATGCTTATTGACTAATAATTGCTTCCCTTTCTTTTGAAAAACTGAACCCAAATTCTGCCTAACAGCCAGAACAAGCTTCTACCCAGCTTGAATCTACCAGCATTGCCTTGGTGTATGATAGAATTCCAGGTGAAAGTGAGAATGTAGTTGTTAGGACCCTGATAAGCCTGATAGACAGCAAACTAGTTAGTATTAGGAATTTTCTAATAATACAGTTTGAGTCCCCTATTGCAGTTTGTTGTGAGATATTTGATTACACTATGTAAAGGTGTGTCACTGTGATTGGTTTAATAAAAAGCTAAATGATTGGTTAATAAAAAAGCTAAATGACCAATAAGAAGGCAGGTGTGACTTCTAGATAGAGAGCTCTGGGAGTAATAAAGGCGGAGTCACTAGCCAGACACAGAGGAAGCAGGACATGTATAAGGAGAAAAGCTATGAGCCACGTAGCAGCACTTACATCAATAGAAATGGGTTAATTTAAGTTTTAAGAGCTAGTTAGAAACAAGTCTAAGCTAAGGCTGAGCTTTCGTAATTAGTAATAAGTCTCTATGTCATTATTTGGAAGCTGGCTGGTGGGACAGAGAAAGATTCACTACAACAGTTGAGGAGCCAGGGTCTGGGAACCTGAGTTGCAAAACACTGCCTCACGTGGTAAGCCCAAAATGGTAAACCACTAAATCAAGAGGGCATCAGACACTGTAACAGTTAAATCTATGTATGTCTCAAGCATAAAATTATTTTCAATCATACTTCATAACTGTAATCTTGCTACAGTTATGAATCATAATGTAAATGTTTTTGGAGATACCGGATTGTCAAAGGGGTTCAGGCCCACAGGTTGAGAATCACTAGGTTAGAGAGTAAAAAGGATTTCTACAACTATCAAACTGAGTGGTTGTGATTTTAAAAAACTGTTCCTATAGCTTAATAGCTATAAAAATCTTTGACTGAGGTGCCTGTTTGAGTTGCGAATCACAAGGCAGCTACCCTGTTTTCAGGCAACACTCTGCCCTGTTATCTCCCCCACTGTGGCATTCCCTGCACTGCAGACAATGGGAAGGTTGGACACTGTCTTTCTTCACCCTTGGAAACCTAGCTCCCATACAGACCTTGGCCAGAGCAGTTTAATCAATGCCTGCTAACCGGATGAGTGATTGTAAAGGAGGAGCAGTAAGGAGGGCAGGAAAAGTCTTCTCACCTGTGGCTCTCGTGATGGTGTCCTGCCTGGGATCTGGGGAGAAAAGAGCCAGTGTTTCCCTGTAAAAGTGTTCCCCAGTCTAGACCACGAGTCTACCCTGCCTGTACCCCATGACCTTAAGTGAGCCCTGCTCTCCAGCCTTCTGTTCTCAATAGGCCTACCACAGTCAACCCTCAGTCTTTCCCTCCTCTTGCAACCCTCCTTGTTCTAACCGGGTACCAACTCACCATTTCCTTTATTAGGGAGGCACCCCACCCCCAGTGCCCTTTAGCTATCTGATTGGTTCCCAGAATCCTTTCCTGACCTCCCCTTCTCTCAGCCTGACTCCCATCGCCATCCAGGTTCACACACCACCATGTCCAGGGCACTTTGCATTTCCAAAGGTTGGGTTGAGGTTTTTGTTTGTTGTTTTGTTTTGTTTTGTCTAATGCTCACTTTTCAGTCACCCACAGTAGACCATGAGCTCATTTAGGCCCCAACTAGGTCACTCACCTCTATGTCAGCAGCATAGTCAAAAGGTATGTTACTTTGGAGAAGTGGTTTTGCTTTTGTTTCCACAGGAAATGAGAGACTGTGGATTCATTCTTGGTTAAGAAAAATAAGGTTTGATTGAAGAAGACCCCCCTGAAAAGTCTCCAGTAGGGGCAGATGGCCCAGATGATCCAACGTTTCACAGCACCTCTGATGCAGTTTCCATTGAGTTCTACATCCAGAAGAGCCTCAAGACTGCAGGCTGAGATGATCCAGCCTCAAAATATACTCCAGTCAGGACTTGACCATAATCCTAAATTTTCTTTAGGTACCCATAAGATTATCAGCACCCCAAATCAGAAGAAAGTAGTCTAGAAAACTAAGCCCACATTCCCCCAAAAATGGATTATAGATGTTTGTCTTTGTTTGTTTAGAGTATTGGTTACAAGTTATTGTTGATAATGCTCAGGGGAAAAAGCTAAACAAAGTAGATTAGATTCAGAGTTCTTGTTCTGAAAAGTAAAAGAGGGAAAGTGCTGTGAGACAATGATCTTGTACCCTGTAAAGATTTGTCACTCATTTTGGTTTTTTTGGCTAGTAGCCAGGCAGAAAGTATAGGCGGGGTGACCACACTAGGAGAATTCTGGGAAGAGGAAAGGCTCAGTCTGCAGTCACCAGCCAGATGGAGAGGAAGCAAGGTGAGAACGCCCCACTGAGTAAAGTACCAAGCCACATGGCTAAACATAGATAAGAATTAATTAATTTAAGTTGTAAGAGCTAGTTAATAATAAGCCTGAGCTAACAGGCCAATCAGTTTATAATTAATATAAACCTCTGTATGTTTTGTTGGAACTGAACAGCTGTGGGACCAGGCAGAACAGAAACTTCCATCTACAAATGGCACCCAATGTGGGATGATAGAAGTATTTTTCTTAATTTGCCAAATGTAAATGGACTAAATATAGTAACTATAATTTTTGCTTAAAAACTGTTTTGTAAAAAAAAAAAACTGTTTTGTATATGTAATTTTACTAAGTTAAAGTTAAAGCTTTCCTTTTAAATTAGACAGAAAAGGGAAGAAGATGTAGGATGTCCTTCTGTATATGTGTTGCTTTTATTGGTTGATAAATAGAGATGTTTTGGCCAATGACTTAGCAGAGTAAAGCCAGGCGGAAAATCAAAACATTTTATATATATATGAGAGAGAGAGAGAGAGAGAGAGAGAGAGAGAGAGAGAGAGAAAGAAAGGCAGAGTCAGACAAATGCTATGTAGCTGCCAAAGGAGAAGGATGCCAGAACCTTACTGGTAAGCCACAGCCCTCATGGCAATACACAGATTAATAGCAATGGGTTAATTTAAGATATAAGAGCTAGCCTGGAACAAGCCTGATCCATTGGCCAAACAATGTTATAATAGTTTTTGTGTGATTATTTGGGTCTGGGTGACCAAGAAACAAACATGCAGTCTCTGTTTACATATATCATATATATGATCCTTGTTTCCATGTAAGTCCTATTTTAGGGAGAGACAAATAATAATTAGACAAATAATAATCTGTGTTCTCAGTGTGTACCCTACCTCCTAGATACAGAAAATGCAGAAAAATCCTCATTATAAATTATGAGATATGTCTATTCTAACTGCCAGGATTTATAGAAGATCCATTTACTTTATATAACCTGGAATTTTGACTAAAAAGCAGTGGGTGTTGTTTGAAAGTGTTTTTTTTTTTTAAAAAAAACTACCAACTTTTAAAGTCTTGGGACAGATAATTAGTCAAAACAAAATATCATAAAGGCTGAGAGAAAGGAATGGCATCGATTCTTTGTAAATTCACAAGTTCTTATGCATTTGGGTGACGTGGGAAAGCTACGCATATGCCCCAGGCAAGATGTGTGCACAGAAAAGACACAGGAGGATACTAAGCTCTTCATCTGGATGGTTCTAGCTTAGTCCATGCCTGGCTAAATGTCAGAGTGTTCCAGCATGCTCAAATACTGAGATATTTTTGGCCTTATATGTTCCCCTTCATTTCTTTTTTCATAATTTTAAAATAAATTTTATTTTAAGCATTATTATATAAAAACACATTGAGAGAAAATTTTCCTTTCTTTCTGTTTTTTTTTTCCTCCTTTTTTTTTTAAGTCAGTGTTTCTTTCCCTAATAGATGGGTGCCTGGAATTTGCTCTATGGTTCAATCTGACCTTATTCTCTTGCTTCTACCTCCTAAGTGCTGGTATAAGTAGAGCATGCCCATAAACAGAACACCTCTCTGTTCTGACTTTAAACATAGTATTAGAGGTTACAGCCAAAGTGATTAGACAAGCAGCGTAAATAAGAGGCACTAAACTGAAGAGAAGATCTACTCACAGATGACAGGATCCTTTGTGTAGAAAAAAAGTCTAGTGAGCCCACAAGAAAGCTGGTAAATGATAAACTGGGTAAGTTGCAATACCATATCAAATAAAAATGACTTGCATATGGAGGTGGGTGGTCCTTGGACTTCCCACTGGGCAGTGAACCCTGATAGCTCTATGGGCTGACAAGGGAGGGGAACTTGATTGGGGGAGGGGGAGGGAAATGGGAGGAGGTGGCAGGGAAGAGACAGAAATCTTTAATAAATAAATAAACGGAAAAAAATGACTTGCATAATTCCAGGAGCTGGAAAGATAATGTACCATTGTAATAGTGTACTGCTCCTGCAGAGGACCCAAGCTCTATTACCAGCACCCATAGTGGGAGGTTCAGTTGGCACCCAAACTCACATGTACATTTACACACACACACACACACACACACACTAAACTAAAAGGGAAAGCAATCCCATTAATATCGAGATCTAACAGAATAAAATATATAGGAATAAATCAAAAGTGAAAGACTTTCACACTGAAAACTATAAAACATTCCTGAAAGAAATTTAGTAAGTCCAAATACATAGAATGGCAAATATCCTGTGTGCACACAGGAAGCCCAACATCATTAGCATGTTATTGCTACCCAAAGAAATCTACAGAATCAGCATAATCTCTACCAACTGTTCAACCATCTGTTTTAAAATGGAGAAGCCAGTTCCCAAATGTACATGGAATTGCAAAAGGAGCTAAACAACCCCCAAAGACAAAATTTAAATTTATTTATTAATCTTCTATGTGTGAGGGGTCATATATAAAGGTCCAAGAACAACTCAGTTCTCTCTTTCCACCATGTGGTTCTGGGGATCAAACTTAGGAAGTCAGGACTTGCAGCAAGTGCCTTTATCCATGAGCCATCCCCACCAGCCCACAAACAAAAATCACAGAAAAGACAGTTGCTAGACTCGTACTCTTGATTTCAAAACTTATTACAAATCTACAAAAATTTAAGTGGTTCAGGACAAGTATAAGGCCAGAAACATATACCAACAGGATAGCATTAAAAGTCCAGAAAAGAAGCCAATTAATATTTGACAAGGGTGCAAAGTTCGTTCAATGGGGGAAAAACGGTCGTTCAACAGACGGTTCTGAGACAACTAGATTATCATTTGCAAAAGAAGTAAGTTAGAAATAGCAAAGCAAACTGGATCTCTACATGTACAGAATTAGATTCATAATTCACTCTGCAGGCATGCACACACTCACAGACACAGAGAGACACACACATATTCAAATGTATCAGACCTTAATTTGGATCAAGGAATGGCTCAGCTGGTAAAATGGTTTTGAAACATGAGTACCTAAGTTTGTCCTCCAGCACTAGGTTAAATAAATATCTTTATTTAATTTTTAAAAAGTAACCGGGTACAGTGACACTAGTTTGATATCACAACAAGTGATAACTGGGGAGGCAAAGTTAGACGGGTTCCAGGGCCTTGCTGGCCAGCCAATCTAGACCAATTATTGAACTTGAGGTTCAGTAAGACCCCTCTCAAAAGATAAGCTGGAGGGCTGGCAAGAATGCATAAGTAACAGGCACTTGCTACCAAACCTGACCTGAGTTCAATCCCCAGGATCCACATGGTGGAAGGAGAGAATCGGTGCCTGCAAGTTGTCCTTTGACTTCCACGAGTGCGCTGCAGTTTATGCATTCATAAGCAAATTAAATATGTAGGAAAAACTAAAATAAAAGTGTTTAATGTGGAGAGTGATTGAGGAAGACATCCCCATACACAAACACACACATGAACACACACACACCAGATCTAAAACTCTGAGGCTGTGGAGAGAGAACTTCAAGATAGACAAATAGGCACAAACTTTCAGGAAAGCACTCCAGTTTCAGCCAGGGATGGTGGTCCACACCTTTAATCCCAGCACTCAGGAGGCAGAGGCAAGTGGATCTCTGTAAGCTCAATGCCAGCCTGGTCTACAAAGTGAGTTAGGGCAACCAGGACTTACAAAGAAGCCCTGTCTCAAAAACCAAACAAACAAACAAACAAAAGAACTCCATTATCAAAGGATGTAAAGGATGTATAATTTCAAGAACTGATGGGCTTACATGGAGCTCAAAAACAGCGACAGGGCACAGAAAAACATCAGAACAAGAGACCGCCTACAGAGTAGGAGAAAATCTTTGTAAAGCATACATCTGACAGAGAATTGATACCTAGAATCTATAGATTCCAAAAGCTAAACAAACAACATATTTAATCATCAGATAAGTGTAAATAAAAACATTGAGACTCCATTTCATCTCTGCTGAAAAGGCTATTATCAATAAAACAACAGGGACTAAAGAGATGGGTCAGTGGTTAGGAGAACCTGGATTTGATTCCCAGCACTCAAACTACAGAAGACAACGGTCTGTAATTCCAGTTCCAGGTCACTGGCCTCCAGGGGCGCCAGGCACTGGTGTGGTGCATTTACATAGATGCAGGCAAAAAAACCCTGTATTTATTTATTTACTTTGTTTCACTTTTTCATGACAGGGCTTCTCTGCATAGCCCTTTCTGTCCTGGAACTTGATTTATAGACCAGGCTGGCCTCCAACTCAGAGATCTGCCTGCCTTTGTTCCTGAGTACTGGGATTAAATGTGTGCGCCTCCAAGCCGAGTTCACCCACATATAAGAAGAAAAGAAGGAGGAGGAGGAGGAAGAGGAAGATGAGGAGGAGGAGGAGGAGGAGGAGGA
>NC_022017.1:43646465-43668272 GCF_000317375.1 Microtus ochrogaster | reverse complement strand
AAGAAGAAGAAGAAGAAGAAGAAGAAGAAGAAGAAGAAGAAGAAGAAGAAGAAGAAGAAGAAGAAGAAGAAGAAGAAGAAGAAGAAGAATTAAGGAAGATGCCTGAAGTATACACACAATTGCTTGTGAGGTCATGGGGAAACAGACCCTTTCTATACTGCTAGTGGGAATACAAATCGATGCAGTCAATATGGAAATCATTGGGGAAGTTCCTTACAAAGCAGAACTTTTATGGTCTGCTAGATGGCTCAGTGGGTAGAAGTGTGTGCTGTGCACAGGGAACTGACAACCCAAGGTTGTTCCCTAATTCCACAAAGTGGCAGCCAAGAACAACTCCTAAGAGTGTCCTCTTACCTCTACGCATGCCATGGCACACACACACCTGCACTTACACACGCGCGCGTGCAAACACACACAGAGAGGGAGGGGAGACGGAAAGGGGGGTTAAAATATATTAACTGCTATAAACCATTCCTGGGTATACCCAGAGAAATCTAAGTTAGCATACCACAGAATACCATGTTTATTGCTGTTCCATTCACAACAGCCAAGTTATGCAACCAGCCTGCATGGCCACTGACAGATGAACCATTAAAAATGTGACATATATACTCAGCTGTAGAGAAGAATAAAATTCTGTCATTTTCAGGAAAATAGGTAGAAGAGGAGATCTTCATGTTAGGCAAAACAAGCTAGACTCCAACTAATACTGCACGTTTCTCTCATAACCAGAAACTAGCTTTAAACACAAATACAGATATGGCATGAAAGTGGGAGGGGCCTCAAGTGGGAAGGAGGAGATCTAAAAGGAAAGAGAACAAGAGAGGATAAGGAGGGAACACAAAATATCATAGATTGTCTCTGACGTGAAATAGAGATTTAAATATACACGTGACATGAAAAGAGAAAAGGGATTGTGTGTGGGGAGAGGTCCAGCAAGAAGTGGGGAAGAATATGAGTGGTGGATAAATACAAGCAAGGTATAATGATAGATACGTATGGAATGTCATAATGGGGCTAGCAAGATGGTTCAACTGGAGGCGGTGCTTGCTGCCAAGCCTGGTGACTGGAGTTCAACCCATGGGACCCACAGATCGGAAGGAAAGAACTGGTTCCTGGAAGGTGTCCTCTGACTGCTATTCATGCACCAATATGTGCACTAGATAAACAAATAAGAGTGTCATAATTAAAGCCATTGTTTTATATGCTATAATTTTAAAAGAGAAAATAATGATTTTAAAAAAGAAAAAGAATGGAGTTGGACACCTTACTCCATAACAAAACTAACTAGGAATGGTTTAAGAACCTAAATACAAGACCCAAAATCATAAAACACTTAAGAAAAAACATATGAATTGATATTGGCTTTTAAACATGATGCTAAAAGCATAAACAATAATAAGAAATTGAAAATTGCCATGCACCATGCTCCCGTGTCTGCACTCTGTGCACTGGCACCCTGTTCCCGAGCTTTGGGCAAGGGGCTGGAGGTTGAGAACACAGACACAGAGATAGACTGACACACACAGCTCCAAAACGCTGCTTCAGGAAGCCCATCTTTATTAACACCATGTAGACTTAAATACACTGCAGTTAATGGTCAACACGTGATCCTGTGATCCTCTAACTAGGCACAGCTTCTAGTAACTTATATTTGAAGGTTCCAGGAGGGAAAAGCAACTGAAGGCCAGGACTCATTAATCCCAATAGAAAATGAGACTCACAAAAAATTTAAATCTGTGTATTAACAATAAACTAAAAATACAACCCAACACAAAGGAAAAATTACAACTGATTCTCACTACTTTCAATGGTGATGTTCCATAAAAGCACATTATAATTACTGAATAGGGGTTGGAGAGATGGCCCAATAGTTAAGAGCATGTACTACTCTTTAGATAACCTGAGTTCAGTTCCCAGTACCCACAAGTCCAGCTCCAGGAAATCTAATGCTCTGACTTCTTAGGGGACCTGCATGTGTGTGTACTCTGTGTACCTGCACACAGACATACATATGCATAATAAAAAAAATAATAACCAATCTTAAAAGAGAATACTGAACAAGAAGATGTGGTGATTCATGCCTTTAATCCTGAACTTGGGAAGTAGGGGCAAGGAGGATCAAGAATTCAAGTCATCCTTGGCTATGCAGTAAATTGAAAGCCAGCCTGGGCTACATGAAATGCTGTTTCAAAATCAAACGAGAAAACAAAATACAAGCTTCTGACCCTTCTATGTTTTCATCAGTCTCTAAACTTGTTGTATTTCTGTTAAAGACACCTTAGTTAACATACACTATTGATTAATTAACACTGGAAGAATGGCTAGCAGCATGGCAGCTTCCGCTGGAATTAAGCTTAGCTAGCATGCATTCCTCTACATGGCACAAGGCAGACTTACTGCATTTACTAAGCAGCACTCCAGCATTACATTCGGGAACTATTTTTTTTTTAATTTATTATGTATACAATATTTTGACTGCGTGTGTGCCTGCAGCCAGAAGAGGGCAGCAGACCTCATTACAAATGGTTGTGAGCCACCATGTGGTTGCTGGGAATTGAACTCAAGACCTTTGGAAAAGGAGTCAATACTCTTAACCGCTGAGCCATCTCTACAACCCCTAGGGAACTATTTTAAACAATGAAATTACCAACAAAAAGTACAAGCATACTAAACCTAACATGACACTGCAGAAAGTGTGTTTCTTTGCACTGAGAGAGTTGACACAGCTGACCTCAGCTGGGAATGTGCTCACAGACAACTCAGATGTTTTGCTACTCCGTGCACATAGAGGAATAGCCACACATGTGCACTGAGTATTGAGTTAGGGTTTGCTAATAAATTTTAATGGGTAGGAGCATCTGCATATACAGCATCCACAAATAAAGAGGACTGGCTCTATTTGCAAACTATAAGATTTTTTACGGCAGATTATACAAAGCATTTCTAGAACTCAACAACAAAAAAGGTAACCCAATTAAAAAACTGGGTAAAGGACTTGAACAGACATTTACAAAAAAGGTATACAAGTGGTTATTACCACACGCAAAGATGATGTCACTATGGAAATGTCAATCAAAAGCACAATGCTATACTTCACATCCAAGGTGACTATCCGACTGTCATTTTGTTCCCTACTTCATGTTGACTGTATAATACTTGTAATGGTTGAAGGTAAAAGGTATTGGGAAAGATGTGAGAAAGATCCCTTCTACATGACTGTTGATATGTAAAATGCTTAAGATGCTGGGGAAAACATTTTGGCACTGTGTAAGTGAGTTGGTGATTGCTCAGAAAGTTAAGCAGATATAATGCTAGGTATGGGGCCACAATCCTGTAATCCCAGCACACAAAATGAGGAAACAATAGAATTGAGGGTTCTAAGCCAGCCTGAGCAATGCAATGAGTTGGAGACCAATCTGGAATGGGCTTGAATTTTTTCTTAAAAAATTAAGCATAGGCTGGGCAGTGATGGTGCATGCCTTTAATCCCAGCACTCGGGAGGCAGAGGTAGGCAGATCTCCATGAGTTTGAGGTCAGCATGGTCTACAAGAGCTAGTTCCAGGACAGGCACCAAAAACTCCAGAGAAACCCTGTCTTGAAAATAAAAAAAAAAATTAAGCATAGAATTTATCATATAATTCAAAGTACTACTCCAAGATGTATATCTGAACAAACTGAAAACAGGACTCAAAGGTCAGAATTCATTGCAACATTATTCATAAAACGTGAAGGCGGAAACAACCCAAGCGTCCATCAACAGATGATAGCCAAAAGTTAGTGCACAATTCAGCCATCAAAAGGAAATATTATGATATATGCCACAACATAGATGACCTTAAAAACATTATGCCAAGGGAAATGAGGCAGACACAGAAGAAAACCCTGTGTATTTCCACTCACTAAGAATATCAAGTGCAGGCAAATTCATAGAGCAGGAAGTAGAGCAGAGGTCATCAGGAGCTGAGGATGTGCAGTTATTGCTTAATGGTTACAAATCTCTGTATGGGGTGATGAAAAGGTTTTGGAAATAACACTCATGTTGTGTAACACTGTGAATATAATTTAGTGCCATTAAACTGTACACTTAAAATTATAACAGCAAATTCTGTGCATATTTTACCACATTTTTTAAAACGCTAGCTCAACAAAATTGAAAAAAAAATCACTCAAAACTGCTTATTATTGCTAACTTTTATTTTGTATTCAAGGACACAGTCAACCAAGAAAGAAAGGCTCTTTTGCGTTGTCAAATAAATGTGTTTAAAAGCTAGCAAACATCAGAGCAGACTTCCATCTAGCCTGCCAGAGAGATGGGAAATCACGGAGTTATTTGCAGCTATACAAAGTTAGCACAGCACAAAGGAAACATAATGTAAATATATTCAAATCCTTCATCTCTAATCCTTGACATTTTAAGGATTGGATCTTGAGAACATTGAAATTACTGTCAAATAAAACTCAGACCACATTGGCAATGGTTTTAAAAAGGGAGCAATTTAATCATTATAATACAGAGTATTTAAGAAGTTTTTAGATGTGTAAAAGAAAAACAGCTTAGTGCATTCAATTGTTACAGTCTTTACATCACTTCTTTTTAAAAAAGTTAACAGTAGTATGAAAAAAGCCACCCACAAAGCCAGCTGTCTGAGTGAAGAAATCAGCAAATTGCAGCATTTGGGAATTGCTAATAAAGCTATAGTTAAAAAATAAAAAGTTTATAAAAATGAAAGCAGCATGCATATTCAAGGCTTTTTCATAACAGTTTCATTAGCTGACAAACATTTAACCAAGAGCTTAGTATTTATTATTCATTAAATTAGAAAACAAACTGGCCAAACCTACCACATGTGATCATTCAAAAATATATTTTTTTGAAGTCTGATCTAATTGAACTGACTGTTCTGTGAGGAAAGCACATTTTGAAAGGTGGTCCTCTGATCACAGAAGAAAGGGGCCTTTTCCAACATGAATGGCAGCACCGTCTTAAATTACAAGTCAGTAGGAACCGAGTCCCCTGATACAGCAGGCACCGTGAACACCCCGATTCTTACAGGAAAAGCTAATTTTCAACTCATTAGGATCAGTTCAGAATTTTTTTCGTTGTTCACTGAAATCGTTACACAAGGTAGAATGTCATGGAAAGATAATCTTGCAAAATCTGTTCTGCACCTGTCTGGCATTGCGGACCCGCACACCCAGAAGGACACGCTGCATGTACTTGACCGTGGACTGTTCCACATGTTTGGAACAGTATTTGGAGTTTCTCCCCAATAAGCTCTTTTCCCTTTGGGCTAGTATCTTCAGTCAGATGCTGACAGAAAGCAGTCACACAATACTGCCAGTGGAAAGAGTGGTTTATCTCAGGGTTTAAAGGAGGGTGCAGTCATGAAGGCCAGCAAGTATTCCTGTTCCAACACAATACTCCAGGCTGTTTTTACACTGCAAACTGGGCAAGCCCATGTACAACTTTTAATTTTGGTGTAGGACCTGATAAATAAGACACACAAGTAAACTAGGGTGTGGATCCCCCTCCCATTTCTAAGAACTTTTACTCTGAAAATGTTTGGTCACTCAAAGCTGTGAGCTTAATCACGTGTCCAAGAACACAGGCGACGCTGCCTACCTTCCACAGCTGTAAGCTGGACTACAAGTGAGGACAAGCTCTAGTGGTCATTAACCCCTTAGAAAGTCAAAGATTCACAAAGTCTCCATCCTAGCAGAATAAAAACGGACTGTATTAAAATCTCACTTTTTACAAGTTGTTTTTAATTAGCGCTCTATTTACATTGCAGACCTTCCCTTGACTGCAGCAGTTTGACTTTGGCACGACATCAAGTTCCATTTCTTTTGGACATTGGATCCTGTTTTGAGAGTATGTATGCCCAAAGTACGCATTTTCAGTGTCATCAAGGACTGGGCCGTTCACAGTAACTCAGACATCTGGAGCTGAAGAGCTTATTCTCCTTCGGAACTGTAAAACTATAAAAGAAATAAAACAACAACAACAACAAAGACAAAACCCTGAAACTTTAAACACAGCCATATTTTAATTTTTGCTTTTAGAATAAAAAATAGGCAGTTAGCCACAAATACATTCCGCATCCTCTTTAACAGTGAAGTCGCTTATCACACTCACCTCACAGTGCAGTGTGTGTAAACCATGTGTATGTTCTTAATGTACCACATTTCCTTTTACACATACGCCTTTCTGTGATCATTTATAAAATTATTAGTAAGAAAATACTTTATTGTTAGTATTTGTAACATGAAATCCAAAGATCTATAATATTTGTTTGTACACAAGACTAGCATGTGAAAAAGATATATGTATATGCATATACATATATATATTTCATGTTCTGCAGTATCTTTTTATCATATTCCTTTGTGTATTTATCAAAGTTCATAATGAGCAATGAGTTCTGGGTTGTAAAAGGGGAATTATTTTTGTACCTGTCTTTTGTGGTTTTGCCCAGTTGCAATGACTATTTGGGGAAGGTTCAGGTAAGCATTTTTGTAAGTTGAACCACATTTAAATGAAACTTTTAAGAGGAAACCTATGCTGAATACATTGGCAAGTGTTTTTTTAAATGAATTATAACATGCTGATTAATGTGTCTTATAATTTTATATTTCCAAGTATTTCTTAAATTGTGTATATGGGATGTATGCTATGCACATGTTCATGTGAGGGGTGCACATGCCCCATGCACATGTGCCAGCTGTTGGTAGGTGTCACCCCCAGCATTCCTCGGCTGCTTTTCACCTTAGTTTCAGAGACAGGCTCTCTCAGCAAAGCCAGCTCTGATTCAGCTACCCTGGCTGGCCAGTAAACTCCAGGGACCCACCTTTTTCCACCCTCTCTCCTAAGTGCTGGGGCTACAAGGGCCAGCTACTGCACCCATAGATGGGTACTGGGAGTCTGAACTCAGGAAAACACTTTACCACTGATCCACTTTCCCAGCCCTGATATATATAACATATGTATGTATGTATGTATGTATGTATGTATGTATATATATATATATAAAAATGGATACATATGCTACATACAATATAAACTTTTGAAAAAAAAGTTTCACGTGAGCTTTATGACCATAATTAGTATCCCTAATCATGTTACTGTATAATTGAAGGTCAGATCCAAGTAAACTGTATGGAAAAGCTCCACCTACTTTTAGATAATTACAACTCCCCAGAAAATGACTGCAAAGGCTGCAACAACAATTCACTGCAGCAACAAATTTGCTGATTTAATCTTGGCTGAGTACACATTCTTGTGTTTAGCAATATAAAAAAAAAGCCTGTTAAAAATATTTTATGCATCTGGGTCAGAACAAAGCCTGTCCAGAAGTCTTCGGACATGAGGAAGTAGAGGACTGGGTTTCAGGGTAAAGCTACAAAATGCTTGAGCTTCTTATGACCTAAAATGATGACACAATGTTCTATGATCTGCAATGAGACTTAGACTGCGATGTAAATAAGTGGAGCTCAGTTCTTCTGCCCTTCTGTCTTAAGAGTGTGAGTGAGATGAAAGCTAGAGAGAAACTGTTAGCAATTGGACTAGTGTGTAGCCTTTATTAAGGCCTCTATAAATAATTACTAAAATAAACAAATCAGGAAGATGCCACTCGGGAATTAAGAAAATACTGTGTAGAATAAGAGAGCATGCAAGTAGGTTAGAGAGAAAATAAGAAACTATGCTCATATACAAAATTAAGTCTACATTTCCTTTCTTCCCTCAGTATTTGAGAATACTATAGTAATTTCTGACAAGACACTATTTGAGCTACAGAGAGACAAACACAAGCATTTCATGACAACTACATTGTTTTCAAAATAGTGTGCTTTTATTCTGGAATACTCCCAAAACAAAGAACAGAAAAAAATAAAACGATGTTCTTGAATTCCACAAGAATAAAGAATTGAAGTCCCTCGCTGAGAATGCATAAACAATCCCCCAGTTCAAACCCCACTATGGGAAACTTAAATAGAAAGAATTGAAGTCCTAACTTCAGGTAACTGCTTGCAAATAATACAGTACATTTTAAATTTAATCTTTAATCTATTAAAGAACATGCCAACACTTTTCCAATTTAAACCGTATTTGTTTGCACTTTTAAGAAGACTACAGAGATTTTATATTGCTTTAAGAGAGGGCCTTGCTATGTAGCCCAGGCTAGCCTCAAACTTGAATTCCATTTCTTAATGTTAGGATTATGAAAATATGGAGCCACATCCAGCAGGAAATTTAATTTCTTTAAAACCAAACATAGTACTTATAAATATTTTGGGGGAGTGAGTTAATTTATATCAAATATCAAATCTGTTATCTGCCTTTTGATCTTTTTTTTTTTTTTGTTTTTCGAAACAGGGTTTCTCTGTGGTTTTTTTGGAGCCTGTCCTGGAACTAGCTCTTGTAGACCAGGCTGGTCTCGAACTCACAGAGATCCGCCTGCCTCTGCCTCCCGAGTGCTGGGATTAAAGGCGTGCGCCACCACCGCCCGGCTGCCTTTTGATCTTTATGAAGAAGAATTTATATTGTGGCTGCTCAAAAACAGATGCCACTGAAGCACACACAGCCTAGAACAGGCAGGCCTTTGTCTTTTAACAGAAAGATCTTAAATTCCAGCTGAAAGGCTGTTAAAGTTTTGGGCAATGGAGAAAAAAAGCACCTACTTTTATTTAGGTTTTCTAAAACCCATCTGTCCTTGTGCTTGTGGTCACTCCCTTCAGTATACCTGTCCTCTTTAGTTTTTCTTAATTGTTCCCTTACACAGGCAAAAATGAAGCATTAGTAGAAAGAAGGTTACAAGAAATATCTTTATTATCTTTAGTGTTTGTTTCCCATTTCCCTTCTTACTTCCTTTTAAAACAAACTAAAATGTTTTGTATGAAAAATAAATAAAGGGACATTAAGACATTAAAATCTGTATAATACAATTACCAAGCTACATATCATAACAATACATGTCAGGACTAGTGTCACATAATCCTCTCATTAGGAAAAAAAAAATTAGGAAAAAAAATAGTAAAAGTGAAGATGATGGCTAGGGAGATGGCTCAGGTCACTAAAGCACTTTTATAAAGCATAAGAATCTGAGTTCAGACCCAAGAACCCTCATAGGAGTCATGCACAACAGTGCGCACCTGTATTCCTAGCTCAGATGAAGAGAGAGGTGGATTCTTAGAGCTCCCTGGTCACATAGTATTGCTAAATCAGTGAGCTCCAGGTTCAGAGAGGGATGCTGAAATATATGGTGGAAAATAGAGGAAGACTCTGGCCTACACACACACACACACACACACACACAACTCCATGTACACACACATATGCACATATACCACACACACAAGTGAAGACGACTGAACCAATCAATAAGGTGGCTGTTAAAATATGTGTATGACTGATGATGAATACAAAGTTTAAACACTTACATTTCAGTCATCTGATTTAGAAAGCTTCCGCTTCACATGTCGTGGGGGTTCCCAAGTGTCACTATCATCTGTTTCTTCTTCATCTTCTTCCTGATCATCAATAACTTCATCTTCCTCCTCATTTTCCTCAAATAATTCTATACCTAACTCAGATCTTCTCTGTCTTTCTGCAAACCACTCTCTGACCTGCTCATAGCCCATGTGTGATCTGTTGACAAGTTCATCAAGATCTTGCTCATTAAGAAATTTGTGCTTCAGGTAATAATCCTTAAGTATTGCTGTTCCAGTTTTAAACTTTATGAGTGTTGGTACCCTGTCCCAGGTGTTCATTCTTTTGCCTCCTCTAGGCCTCCCACGTGGTCTGCCTCTGCCCCGTCCTTTGGGTCTGCCTCTCCCTCTTTTCCTATGGGAAGAAAGACCATTCAAACTACTTGAATTGGAGCTTTGATAGTAGTAGTACCATTTCAAGTTTCCATTCTTCCAAGCATAACGGGTGTCCCCAAACCAACTAACTATGTCTGTTCTGGCAAGGCCACTTTCCTCAGCCAACTTGTCATACTCTTCTGGTGATGGCCACTGTGTTCGGACAAATGCACTTTTAAGCATGTGTAGTTGCTCCGGTGTTTTCTTACATATCTTGCCTGTACCTCCCGACTTAGGTGCAACTGCTTCGTCTGCAGGAGAGTTTTCTCCAGGCTCCTCTTTGGAACTGCCTACATTACTTTCTCCAGGCTCCTCTTTGGAACTGCCTGCATTACTTTCATCTACTTCTTTTTTCTCAGCCTTTAAAGCTTTTGTTTTCTTCTTCTCTGTAAACCAAGCGTCAATTTCTCTTCTAGTAAGTTTGGTTTGCGCTCTTAACCTATTTAATTCTTCATCTGTAAGCACAGAACTGTTGAGAAAACTTGCTTGAAGGACACGAAGTTGCTCTGCAGTTTTCTCCTTAAACTTCTGGGGAGCAAAGTCAGGAAAGGGATTCCAGGATTGTTTCGGCTGTGTAGTAACTGCAGCTGGGGGTTCTGGGGTTTCATCACTGGAGTCTATAATGATAGTGGCAGAGGAGTCATTATTGAGATGTAAGCACTGATTACTCTTTGAATTTCTCTGGTTGTACCTTGTATCACTAAACCATTTTTTAATCTCGCCTTTAGTAAGGCCTGTTATTTTCATAAGCCTAATAATTTCTGAGTCGTGGGGAAACTGGTTTTTAAGATAGCTAACCTTAAGTTCTGCCAGTTGTTCTTTAGTCTTTTTGGCTCGAATACCAAATGAATCCGGGTTCACTAGTGCAGCTTCAGGTCTGACACTTGGTGATGCTGGAACCGCTGCTGTCGCTGCTTTTGTTTCTGTAGCAGGCTGAGCAGCAGGTACTTGACTCTTTTGTACATTTGTTTGATTTGGAACCCCTGCCACTGTCAGGGCGATAGGTGCTGTTACTGGCAAAGTGTTTGCTCCAGCTACTTGAGTAAGAACCAGACCTGGCTGACCAACTATTTGGCATGTCTGTAAAATAGATGGTAACCCATTGTTCCCTGTGGAAATGTGTGTAGGAATAACAGTTATGGTCTGAGGTACAGTATGTACTGTTCCATTGAATTGTTTCCTCCTTGCCTCCTCTACTTCTTCAGGAGTCCAACTAACACCATGCTTTAAACGTTGGGCTGAAAACCAGATCTTGATCTGTTCCTCTGTATATTTTGCTTGAGCAGAAAGAACTGTAATTTCTGACATTGTAGGATAAGGGAATTTGTTGTAGGTATTGAGTAGAAGGGGATTGTTATCCAATGCAGCATTGTAGGTAGGAATGCTATTAACAGGGATTAAGACTTTAGGAACCAAGTTCGAATTCTGCTGAGCAGACACTGCAGTGATCACCTGTGCTAATCCAGGAAGAACAGCAGAGGGCGTCACTACTGTGCTAGCGGGATTGGGATGCACTCTGCTGATGGTGGAAGTACTTGTATTGGATTCTGGAGCTGAAGAAGTCGCACTTTCTACATTTTCTTCCCGGCTTACTTTTACTCCATTCTCTTTCTCGTCAGGAGTGTCCTCCGTGGAGCTATGATGGACTGTAATCCGTTTGTTTTCTACCTTATTTTTCATCATTTTCATGATGGGAGTTTTACTGATGGAGATTCCTGAAGAAGAAACATCTATGGATTCTCCATGCTCTGAATTCTCCTCTTTAACAAAACTACCATCAAAAGTCAGATCATTTATTGTTTGTTCAAAGATTGTCTGGTTATTACGCTTCACCATAGTCAGCTTAAAATTTTCTTCTCCTGGGTGGTACTTCAGATTATGCTCAGAAAGTGCATCATACCTTTTGGTAAGAAAATTGCATTCAACACAAACATAGGATGAATTCAGGACAACATTAGGATGTTCTGAATCTACATGGAAAGTAAACATATTTAGATCTGGAGTTTGAAAAGTACAATATTTACATTCATAGCCCCCTTCCACTTTTTTATTTTGCTGATTGTCAGAATCCACAGACTCATGAACTTCTTCATCACTGGAGACACTCTCTGCTTTAGCATTCTCTATGGGGGTAAGGACAGGAGGACCTTCATCCAAATCTGATATCAACTCAAGGTCTGGATCCTGCTCACTGGCAAGGACCATGCAAGGTGTTGTTGATTTTCGTCTGCTTGACATTTTGATTTTAGGGGGTAAATATCAGTGGTGATTTAAAAGCACTGAGGCTTAAAACTGGAATCCTTCATTTGAAAACAGTGGCTTCTGGCTCTTCAAGTCCACTTTTGTGCTCCGCAAGTCTCATTAGTAGCATTTCCATGGTACAATCAAGTAAAAAGCTTAGTTGGCAGATAAAACACTGCTGAGCTGTTGAAATGTGTGAAGCACAACTCCAACCACCTACATCGGAATAAATTTAAAATGAGTGACTATGATTTTAATAAAATTATGCTACTATATGTACTTGGGCTGTGGCACAAGCCAGTTATACAGAGATACAATGTAAATCAGAGATCAGGAAAAAAAGGGCTCTAAGAATCTAAACAGATGTCTGTCTCCAAGCCAACACACTGAAGACCATGGGATACTTAGGGGTCAAACCCAAGTGTGTGTATTTGACTCCTTCAGTCCGCTAGATGGTAGAAAACTAGAGAAGGAGCCTGCTATGGAAGCACACCGTTACCAGTGTAAAGTGCCACCGCCAACAAGGAAGGAGCTGTACGGGCAGCTACAGTGGCATCTATATGAAATTCAAACCATCGGCTAGGTCTTCTTCCTACTCGCCTGTCTGGGCTCATTGCTGACAGAAGAGAGCTGAAGTTCCTTAAGGCATATGCAGTTCCCTTCACTCTCTGGCCCCAACCTCACTTTTCTGCTTCATCTCTTGCCATCTTCTTCCTTTTTCCCATGTCATTGGGAAATGATGGTCATTCCAGGAACACCTGATGTACTTTCACGATTTTACTCAGGCTGTTCTCAATTCCAGGACACTTGTTTGTAAACTTGGCGTAACGTCTTCCTGCATTGTAAATCACCTCTTCCATTTATTTCCTAGTCTAGTGCTAACTATATTGTCTAGTCTAGTGCTAACTATATTGTCTAGTCTAATGCTAACTATATTGCACCAGACCCCTGCTACCATTTCTGTTCCACTCCCTGCCTATATTTGCACATCTGCCGTCTCCTTATTAGTGATACTGTGTCCTGTTCTTTTTTTCTCCCCAGTAACAACTTTGTTATGATAAAGGTCTCCACAACTCTATACAAAGCAAAAGACCTCAGTATCTTCAATCTAACACTTTCTCAGCTGAGCTGCTCTGCTTGACCTCTCATGTCATGTTTGATTGACAGTGCAAACAAGAAGTCAGTACTGAAGCAGGTCATCACAGTCAATTAACCTGAATCGGTAGGAATAGGAAAGTAGTTCCAGAGACCCTAACTGGGTTAGAGCATCTAGTATAGTCAATAACCGCTGCAACTCACAATACTGATGCTGTCATCAACATATACACTCTTGAAAATCACTGAATTTTATGTTGAAATAGGTGGAGCTCATAGTATGTAAATTATAGCTCAATAAACTTTTTAAAGATTTATTTTATCTTATTTTATTTTTGTTTTTCAAGACAGGGTTTCTCTGGCTGTCCCAGATCTTGCTCTGTAGATCAGGCTGGCCTTGAACTCAGAGATTTGCCTGCCTCTCCCTCCCAAGTACTGGGATTAAAGGTATGTGCCATCACTGCATGGCTATAAATCTTTAAATTAAAAAAAATATTCTAATAAACTTGCAATCAAAATATTTAAAGTAAAATTTTGAGGCTAAGTCAAGGTTTATGTGTTTCTGAAGTCTAAACCAAATTCAAATAAATACAATTAGTGTTTATACTTATTTGCCACTAGAATTTCAAGTGATTTTTTATATATTAGCATCATCCTGTCATAGCTGAAGGAAAAGAAGTCAACTTCAAAGACCTTATAAGAAGGTATGCTGATAGTAACTTTCGGGAAATGAAGCTGTATGCCCTGATTTGAAGGTGCTAAGACTTCTTACATCTGATCATTTAGATACGAACTACACGTTCATTGGACAGATACAAAGCAGCACACTAAAAATTTGTATTAAAGATCCCTAACAACGAGCATTAACTGAGTTATACATAGTATTAAAAGTCCAAATTTCCACTCTTAAAAATTAAATCATGGGGGCTGGAGAGATGGCTCAGAGGTTTAGAGAACTGGCTGCTATTCAAGAAGTACTGAGTTCAATTCCCAGCAACCACATGGTGGCTCACAACCATCCAAGATCTGGTGGCCTCTTCTAACATGGAGGCATACATGCAGGCAAAACACTGTATACATAATAAAAAAATAAATAAATGTAAAAAAATTAAATCATGGGCTGGAGAGATGGCTCAGTGGTTAAGAGTACTGATTGTTCTTCCAGAGGACCCAAGTTCAATACCCAGCATCCACTTGGTGGTTCAAGACCATCTGTAACTACAGTTCCAGAGAATCCAATGCCCTCTTCTGGCTTCTGTGGGCACTGCATGCATGTAGTGCACAGATATCCATGTAGGCAAAACAACAATATATATAAAATATAAATAAATCTGAAAAAATGGGAAAAATTGCAAGAAATTGTACAGGTATGGAGGTCATTATGTTAAATAATGTAAAATAAGCTAGAGCAACTGCATATTTTCTCTCATATGTAGAACCAGGCTTTAAAGCGTTGTGAGTACATGTATGTATGTATGTATGTACACATATATGAAAACAGACCATATACATATATAGGACTATGTAAAGGGATGTTGGTGTGTCATGAAAGTATAACAGGAACCATGAGCAGAAAGAAACAGTTCTTAAGGGAAAGGAAGAAGGGGGGTGGAATATGTGTAGCAGGAAAGCATTAGGGAAGACTGTCTGCAGGCAGGAGACCAACAAGAGGGGATTATGGGGAAAGCACAGTGAAAGCTGGGTATGAATAAGAACAAACTATAATAACATGTATGTATGAAAGTACCATTTTAAAACGTGTTTTCTATAATAAAACTTTTTATTTGTAAGAGATTATAAATAAATCTCTGAAATTCAAACTATTTAGCTCTTATAAACTAGTATCTCCTAACCAAATAGGAATCATCGGTATTTCAAGCTGTCAATCACACAGCTATTTGACAGCTGTTTATCATTAAAAATGGGATTCTCATGGTGAATGACAGCAATGAGACTCTGGGTTCAATCTCCAGGACCAGAAAAAAAGAGAAGCAGCAGCAGTTGCCAAGTGGAAGAGCAATGCGTAAACATGAGGACACCGCAGAAGGGCAGGAAGTGAGCTACCTTGTGACTTCATCCTCCTGTCACAGAAAGAGGCTGGGATGAACTACCAGCTGTCAAAATTGAAGTTTTAAAGAAAGGAGCCCTTTCTTCAAACAAAATTACTCTGAGAAGCCAAAATGTAAGTCAAATTCTGTTTATTAATGTACACAACTAAAGATCATCATATAAAGTGAAATAATCAATCTCAGAAAGACAAATACTCCCATGTCTTATATTCTTTGTGGATGCTAAGTTTTTTGTTTTTTGTTTTTTTTTTTTTTTTGTTCTTGTTTTTCGAGACAGGGTTTCTCTGTGGCTTTGGTGCCTGTCCTGGAACTAGCTCTGTAGACCAGGCTGATCTCGAATTCACAGAGATCCGCCTGCCTCTGCCTCCCGAGTGCTGGGATTAAAGGCATGTGCCACCACCGCCCGGCATGGATGCTAAGTTTTAAACAGAAACATAAAATTTATATAAGACATGGAATAGAAGCAAAAGTAACTGGAAGAATGGATGGGAATAACAGGAGGTGGGGCTGAGAAAGAACAGGAGGGATGAACATGGTCAAAGCACTTGGTAAACAAATATGAAAATGTCTTTCGAAATATACTGCCATATACAATGAGTATATGTCAATAAATACATTTCAGTCGGGCAGTGGTGGCGCACGCCTTTAATCCCAGCACTCAGGAGGCAGAGGCAGGTGGATCTCTGGGAGTTCGAGACCAGCCTGGTCTACAAGAGCTAGTTCCAGACAGACCCCAAAGCTACAGAGAAACCCTGTCTTGAAAAAAAAAACCACACAAAAAAAAATACATTTTAAGGCGAGAAATAGAGTAGCTAGCTGATTGAAGGAGACAGAGCTAAACTACTCCTGACGATATATAGTCCAGGATCCCAGGATCCCACTTCTATCTCTGAAGGGTTCTATGAGGTATTTGAAAATCTATGTCTTACAAACTTGAAACACTTTCAAAACAATGTATCAATTTCATCCAAATCATCTCTTTATGCCACTACTGTGCATGTTATCAGAAGCCAATCCAAAGTGAATTCAGTGTGACTTTCAGTTAGCTGAAGAAGGCAGACCAAAGGGAGGCTGACACTGGCCAAAAGTTTGAGGCCAGCCTGAGCAATTCAGCAAAACTGATTAAAAATAAAGTGTCAACTAAACAAAGTGAGGGTGGGTAAGACTTGCTCTCAGTGGTAAGAGCACTCACCTAGCCCACAGGAGAAGGGAGAAGCAGAACCCAGGGAACCTAGGGGTAGAACAAAGCAGTAGTCAGAAGAGCCGCCCAGGCTCCTTTACCTTTCTGACTCTTCAAAAAAAGATTCAACTTTTGGGGTTAACGTCTTATTTTTTTAAAGGTTTATTTATTTTCATGTTTCATTGGTGTTTTGCCTACAAATATGTCTGTGTGAGGGTGTCGAATTCAGCTGCCATGTGGGTGCTGAGAATTGAACCCGGGTTCTCTGGAAGAGCATCCAGAGCTCTTAACCATTGAGCCATCTTTCCAGCTCTTAATTTCTTATTTTTTTAATCTTATATAACACATAATAAGAATATGCTATCAACTTTTTACTTTTACTTCTTTTTCTACCAGCTCACTAATTCAGATTGGTAAGTAAAAATTTAAGCAGATCTAAACAAATTTTACTTATCCTTACATTTAGAATACGTGCACTCGTAGACATCAGGAGACAATTTGCAGGAGTTGATGTTCTCCTCCTACTGTGTGGGATACAGGGATCCAATTCAGACCATCAGGCTTGGCAGCAAGCACTTTTACCCATGAGTCATCTTGCCAGTTCTAGATCTAAACAAATTTTATAAGCTTAAGTGTAGTAATATGAGTGGCGGGGCTGTGTCCCTAGCACCCCGGCCATCTGCTAGCTTATGCCCGAAATAACAACACACAAACTGTATTCTTTTAAACACTGCTTGGCCCATTTCTATCTAGCCTCTTCTAGGCTAGCTCTCACACCTGGACTAGCCCATTTCTAGTGTAGCCCACGAGGTGGCTTACCAGGGAGATTCTAGCCTACGTCCATCCTGGGTCGGAGCTTCATTGCGTGTGCCTCAGAGAGCAGAGCTCTCGCATCTGCCCTGGAGATGGGAGCATGGCATCTCTCTGAGGCGTCTGCCCCTGAGAGGAGAGCTGTCGAGTCTGAGCTCACTTCCTCTTCCTCCCAGCATTCTGTTCTGTTTATTCCTCCTACCTATGTTTTAACCTATGAGGGCCAGCCAAGCAGTTTCTTTTTTTTTTTAACCAATGACCTTCCTTCATCACTTAAGTACTTTTATTAAAGTCATGAAAAATATGCTAGGTTATAATCTAGTAATCTATATCAAAGTTGGACTCTTGCCTCTGAAAATATTGACTTTAGAAACATAAATAATTTAGTTGGGCAGTGGTGTCACACGCCTTTAATCCCAGCACTCAGGAGGCAGAAGCAGGTGGATCTCTGTGAGTTCAAGGCCAGCCTGGTCTACAGAACAAGTTTCAGAACAGGAGCCAAAGCTACAGAGAAACCCTGTCTTGACAAACAAACAAACAAAAATCTACAGAATGAGTTCCAGGGCAGCCAGGACTGTTATACAGAGAAACCCTGTCTCAAACAAACAAACAAACAAACAAACAAATCATAATTTAATTCAAGTTACTGGAAAGAAAGGTTAAAGAGAGAGAGAGAAAGACTGAGAGTTGGCTTAGTCATAAGACTACTTACTGCTCTTCCAGAGGACCCAAGTTTGGTTCCCAACACCCATGTTAGGTGGCTCACAACAATCAGTAACTTCAACTCTTCAGTTCAGACTAAAAAGGTTGTGTTTTGGAATATGTGTTTCTCTATACATGTATACTTAGAAGCATGTGAAAACTGAATGAAATTTGTGCCCTGGCAATGCTGAAGCATGCATGGGGAGCCCGAATATAGCGAATATAGTGGTTCTGTTGAACTTGTCCATATTGGGTTTCATGGTCTAAGTTGATGAGGAGGACTGACCAGGTTTCTTCCTCAAAGAGGGCACCAGATCTCATTACAGATGGTTGTGAACCAACATGAGGTTACTGGGAATTTAACTCAGGACCTTTGGAAGATCAGGCAGTGCTCTTAACTGCTGAGCCATCTCTCCATGTAGCAACAATTAAAAGAAAGACATGAATCTGAAAGAAAGCAAAAAGGGGCATATGGGAGGTTTTGGAGAGAGTTAAGCAAGGGGAGAAATGATGTAATTATATCATAAACTCAAAAATAAAAATGGGGGAAGCCCACACCGTTCCCAGTTTACATCTGTCTCATTACTGTGGGTCAGATCTAAGCTACTGCTCTAGAATAATACATGCCTGCTTGCACCCACCCGCCCCTGCCATGACGGTCATGGACTTTCACCCTCTGGAACTGAGTAACGATTCAGCTCAGCATGCTGGCACAAACTTATAAATTAAAAACTTGCTTTTAGTGTATCTGGTGTTTGTGCAGTTTTCATACTGATGATGGCATGATGGTCCCTGGAAGGTCATGAGGGACCTCCAGGGGAACATGTGGCTGACAAGAGTGTAGCAGGCTGTTTCATCTTGTCTTTGTTGTTGTTGTTGTTGTTGTTGTTGTTGTTGTTGTTGTTGTTGTGCATGCTCTGTGATTCAAGAGTATCTGTCATGGTTATTCTTAGTTGTCAACTTTACTACTTCTGGAATTAACTAAAATACAAAAATGGAAGGCAAAAAAACAAACAACAACTTGCTTTTATAAGTTGCTTCGGTCATGGTGTTTTAGCACAACAATACAAAAGTAACTAAGACAGTTTTTAAGAAAATATGAGAATCCCCACTCCCCCCAAAGATTCAAGATTTAGTCAAATGGTTCAAATCTGCACCTGAATTTAACATAAAGATAGATCAAAAAACAAAAAGGTGGAGTGTGAAGATAGTTAAGTATTTGTTAAACAAGAACAGAGTTCAATCTCCAATTCGCACAACATCAACAACTCAGCCAGATATGGACATGGTAGGGCACTTTTAATTCTAGCACTGGGGAGACAGAGACAGAGCCCTGGAGCTCCCTATCTAACCTAGTGTACTTGGCAAGTTTCAGGCCAGTGAGATCCTGCCTCAAATACCAAAGTGGACAGCATCTAAGAAATGACACCTGAGTTATCCTCTGTTTTCCACCTGGACACACACACACACACTCACACACACACATGCTACAACAACAAAAAGAATCTTTAGGGCTCTTAATATAAAGTTATGATTTTGTAGGAAACAAAAATTTTAGAATAACTGATCAATTTCATGGAAGAAGAAAGTCAGACACAGATTAATAAATTTATAAAGCTGTGTATTTCTTCAAAAATTATTTAATAATATGTGGAATGTCAACCATGTGCCAGGTACTGTGTCATGCACTAGGGATGCGGAAGTGACCAAGACTGACTGCCTCTGTTCAGTCATTAGCAAGGAAAACTGACAGTCAAACATTACTTGGAATAGGTTGTTTTTTAGATTTATTTATATTTGTACACAGTGTTCTGTCTGCACATATGCCTGCAGGCCAGAGGAGGACATCAGATCTCATTACAGATGGTTGTAAGCCACTATGTGGTTGCTGGGAACTCAGGTCCTCTGGAAGAACAGTCAGTGCTCTTAACCACTGAGCCATCTCTTCAACTTGAAATAGTTCTGACCAACAACAAAAGAATTAGCAGGAACTATATAAAAGCACAGCACAGGAGCCTACCTCTAGGGAAATAGGAATAGCCTTTCTCAAAGGCAAACAGTAAGAGTTTCCTTCACAGCTCATCTACAGTAAGAGTTTAAGTGATACTATCTTTCACTCTCTCAAAAATGCTTTTAGATAAATAAGAGATAGTGTCTGCATATTATAATTTTTTCTTTTTGAAAGTAACTTAGCTGATAAGATACAAATTGAATAAAAGTCAGGAATAAAAAATCACTACTATGAAGCCAGGTGCATTCATGCAATCCCAGCACTTGAGAATCAGGAGTTCAATGTCATCCTCTGCTACAGTTTGTAACATGTGACTTGTGGCGGTTTGAAAGAAAATGGCCCCCAAATTGAGTGGCACTATTAGGAAGTGTGGCCTTGTTGGAGTAGGTCTTGTTGGGGGAATGTATCACTGTGGAGGTGGGCTTTGAGGTCTCATATATGCCCAATGAGACTGTTCACATCCTGTTGTCTGCAAGATGTAGAACTCTCAGCCACCACTCCAGCACCATGTCTGCCTGTATGCTACCATGTCCCACCATGATGGTAATGAACTGAACCTCTGAACTGTAAGCGAACCACCACAATGAAAAGTTTTTCTTTATAAGGGTTGCCATGGTTGCTGAGCATTCATGGCGCATGCCTTTAATCCCAGGACCTGGGAGGCAGAGACAGACAGATTACTGTGAGTTTGAGACAGAGTTGTACCTTAGGGTTTCTATTACTGTGAAGATACATCATGACCACTTTTAAAAAAAAATTATTAAATAGGTAGAGAGATGGGTCAGTGGATAAAGCACTTGCCACAGGAGCATGAAAACCAGAGTTCAAGTCACTGGAAACCCCAAAATCTGGGTAGGTAAGGTGGCCCACCTGAAATGCCAGCACTACACATATATACACAAAATGGTATTACAATAGTATGGTACCAATTAACCTCTGATTCATTAAAGGCAATGATACTGACACAGGAAAATTGCTATAGAGAAATCACTATTGGTGAAATAAGTGGCTCCAAACCAATCTCAGAGCCTTGTACTATTTACTATGGAAAATAGTTAGAGGTCAGCTTCATTGGGCCCTACAACACAGGGCCCTAAAACAAAGTAAAAAGTATCTAAAAATATCAAGCACTGTATGTACAATTACTTTTGGAAACTGTTTCCAGTTCATAGAGCCAAAGAGAAACAGTTTTTAAAAGCTGATCAAATCAGTTGTTACACTACTATTAAACATGATAACAGAAAGGATCATGGAATTTTATCCAAATGGTATGTTTTTTAATCTAAATAAAATTTGCATTATTTTAATTATAATCATTAAGAAAATATATACTTTTGGACAAAGACTATATGAAAATATTTTTAAATGAACTTTTCATGTTACAGGTGGAATGTTTATGCTACTTATATATTTTCTTTAATATTGTTCAATACTGTTTTTCTATAAAATATAACAAATAATAGTTTTAAGGACTTAAAATTGCAAGCAGACAGTAATTTATTTTTATGTTTGTGTTAGTTCTGACCTAGTATCAACTAAATAAGCAAGTTTTTTGTTTGTTGAAGCAGGGTCTTGCTATAAAAAACTGGCATCAAACGTAAAATCTCCCTGCCTTAGCCACCTGACCTCACTTCACATTGAGCACTAAGATTGTAGGACATGCCAAGTTCAAGCTGGAAACAATTTTTCTTTTTATTTTTAAGGCAAAAAAAAGTTACACAAAGTTTTTCAAGAGGTAGCAGGAATCAACCCCCCATCACGTATATTTAGGACATTTTTCTTTTATCTAGTTCTAATAGCCCTCAGAATCACCCATATTATCTAGGATGTAAATC
>NC_022017.1:43638300-43645193 GCF_000317375.1 Microtus ochrogaster | reverse complement strand
TAGAAAGACAGAAATGGATAAGTCACAAGCAAAGGCTAATTCCAGAGGGTCCCTTTGCTAATGCTAATAAAGGCTGAAAGACAAGAAACTCTCATTGCTACCTGGTTTTGTTCAAACGGAGAATGGACCTTAATGACACTAAAGACTAAAGAATCCAAGTTGGACAGGGTCCTGCTAGAAAGCTCTGATCCCAGACTGGCCGAGAAAACTCTCTCTAGGACATTAATAGTCCAGTTTGCATCTGCTGGCTGGGAGGTAGGGAGGTGTGCTACATTGAGTGACATAAAATGACTCTACCATGAAAACTGACTTGTTGGTAGTGTGTGAATGTGACCAAAAGTGCTTGTCTGCTGTAGAGTTTTTCCTAGTGTTTGCAGGAAGGTGTGCCGTGTCTTTCACACAGAATGCTATCCTTAGATCTGAGAAAGGCAACTTTGAAGAAGCTGGAAAATCATTCATCTGTCCATGATAGTCCCTGTTTATAAAATAAGGCAACTATTACCTATTTCACTGAGGATATATTTATTTGACTTTAAAAAATATTTAAAATAACACTGAACAACTGCACTAAACTATTTCAAGCATATAGTATATAATCCAATGTTTCCTGTAAAAGCCAAAATTAGACAAAATATATTAGAATGTAAAGTACAGTCAAATAATTAAAAATTAATACAGTTACTATAAATAAAAGTATAATGTCTAATTTACATAATTATAATTCACTATTATCAGTGGCCTGAATATTTACAATATATTTTCAGGTATTTATGTCTTGAAGTTATTTTTTAATTGCGTTTCTTTTTTTTAAAGATTTATTTTATATTCATTGGTGTTTTGCCTTCAAGTATGTCTGTGTGAGGGTGTCAGACCCTCTGGAACTGGAGTTACAGACAGTTGTAAGCTGCTGTGTGGGTGCAGGAATTTAAACTCAGGTCTTCTGGAAGAGCAGCTATTGCTCTTAACTGCCTTAATTACATTTCTTTACTTTCAGTCTGTGAGCATGTGTGCCACAGAAATATATCAATGTCAAAGGACAACTTGCAAGAGTGCTCCTCTTCCACAGTGTGGGTCTCTGAGATCAAACTCAGGTCATCAGGCTTTACAAGTGACTGAGCCATTTCACTGGCCTTGAATTTTTGTTTCGTTTTGGTTTTTAGTTTTTGTTTTTAGGCAGGTCTCACTATGTAACCCTAGTAGGCCTGGAATTTGTTTTGTAGAACAGGCTGGTCTCAAACACAAGAGATTTCCTTTGTCTGTGCCTCCCAAACTCTGGGATTAAAGCACCATGCCTGGTTATCTTTTTAAATATAGACAACAGAGTAGTAAAATGTTTAGATCGATTTCCCCACATTAAAGGTCCTTCTCTGATGATGTTCCTTTGTCTTTGTACTACATTATTAAAACATCTGGTGTAATGCCTGACACATGGAAGATTTTGGAAAATATCAGTTGAAAAATACATTGTAAATACCCTAAATAAGATGTGTTATGAGGGACTAGAGAGACGGCTCAGCGGTTAAGAGCACTTGCTCTTCTGCAGAAGCCTCAAGTTAGGTTTTTATCATTCATGGCAAGGCACTCACAACCACCTGTAATTTCACTTCCAGGGGTTATGTCACCCTCTCCTGGGCTGCACAGGCCTGCATCCACATAGTGCACATATATACTCAGGCACACACACACACAAAATTAATCTTCAAAAAATAACTTACGGGGCTAGAGAGATGGCTCAGTGGTTAAGAGCACTGGCTGCTCTTCCAGAGGTCCTGAGTTCAATTCCCAGCAACCACATGGTGGCTCACAACCATCTATAATGGGATCAAATTTCTTCTGGTGTGTATAAAGACAGAACACTCATACACGAATAAATAAGTTTTTAATACAATTTTTCTCATTTTACATAGCTATCACCATTCCTACTCCCTCCCCTCCTCTAGAAGAGTAATAAATGCTCTTTTTTTGGTGGAGGGAATTTGGGACAGTCTCACTAAGTAGTCCTGGCTGAACTCTTTGTAGATCAGTTTGACCTTGAACTCACAGAGCTCTGCCCGCCTCTGCCTCCCAAGTGGTGGAATTAAAGACGCATGCCACCACGCCTGGCTGCAGTAACGGAGCCACTCTCTAGTCCTCAGCTGTTATTTTAAGGAAAGTGAGTGAGAGAGAGAGAGAGAGAGAGAGAGAGAGAGAGAGGCTGACTGACTCTCTTTTAAAGATTCTGTATATGTGTGCATGTGCACACCCTCCCTGAGGCAAAAAGAAGGCATAAGATCCCCTGGAATCTGGAGGAGAGGCAGCTTTGTAAACATTAGCAAACACAGTATTGTGAACTCTTCAGTGAGTACATCTACACTGGGGCTTTGCCATCCCAGAATAATGAGTACATACCTGCCATAGCTTCCTCAGAATTTTGTTCATTAAAGCGGAAGGTTATCCCTTCAAATGAGGTACTTGGCTCAGGCCATCATCACAGATAGTCCCAAAGTAGCTAGCAGTCTTCTCCTACAAAGAAAAATATACTATTACTTTATTTTTCTAGATATTACTTAGACTTATTAACTATTACAGTCTAGAACTAGGGTTTTTTTTTAGATGTTTTAATTCTGGAGGAAGACATTTCCTCATAAAAATTAATATATACATATTATATATTGCATATGCATATATATAAATGCTGAAATCAATATTGATACGAAACACAAATTTTTAAAGATGCTTTAAAATATATTTATACAGAACTCAGTAACTATTATATTATTTTTAATAAAATTCCAAAATTCTATTGTGACAAGATTAGTGACAGAAGCAGCATGAAAGAAAAAGGACTTATTTTGGCTCAGTTTTACAGTGGTGAAGGAATGTTAGCATCCATGGCTACAGGCACATGGAAGAGACTTGCTCACAAATCCATGAACCCAGAAAAGTACAGGAAGGATGGCTCAGCTACATAAAAGCCAGAGACCCACTTCCTCCAGTGGCCCTACCTACTAAAGGTTCCACAACCTCTCAGAATAGCACTACCCCAAGTATTCAAATCCATGATCCTAATAGGACATTTTTAAGTCATAAAAGTTTTTAATTAGAAAGTTGCCACAAAATAGCATTTCAGGTGTTGTCAAGTATTAGTACTGTAAAATCAAAAAAATCAGAATTAGCCAGGCAGCGGTGGCGCACATCTTTAATCCTAGCACTTGGGAGGCAGAGACAGGTCAGCCTGGTCTACAAAGTGAGTTCCAGGAGAGCCAACGCTATAACACAAAGAAACCCTGTCTCAAAAAACAAAAACAAATAAAAACTTGAATTGTCCCTCATGGTAGCGCATGGCTTAAACCCCAGCACTTGGGAAGCAGAGGCAGTCGGATCTCTATGAGTCCAAGGGCAGCTGAGTCTACATAGCGATTTCTAGGTTATCCAAATTTACTTAGTGAGAGACCTTGTCACATACAAAGAAATATTTTAATTTATCATTCTCTGAAAATTCAAACTAATCTCTAAAAATGTCTGGTCTATTTCCAAGAGTACCTAATCCACTAGGAAACTTTTAATAAAAACTACAACCGCTTCTTTTATTAGAATAACAGAAGTACTTTTGAGGGTGGAAATATTTTTTGCTGTTCTTAAAGCACAGTTACTCTAAAACACAGAAAAACAGAAAATCATTTTCTCAAATCTCAAATACCTTCTTATTCCTGCTAATGCTATATATACAAGCTTATAAAGAGTCTTCTTAAGAAATAATAGCTGGGCGGTGGTGGTGCATGCTTTTAATCCCAGGACTCTGGAGGCAGAGGCAGGTGGATCTCTGTGAGTTCAAGGCCAACCTGGTCTACAGAGCAAGTTTCAGGACAGAGCTAAAGCTACAGAAAAGCCCTGTTTCGACAAACAAACAACCAAACAAAAATCTACAGAGTTCCAGGGCAGCCAGGGCTGTTATACAGAAAAGCCCTTTCTTGAAAAACCAAAACAATAATAATGGTAATAATAATAATGTAAATATATTAAAACATCCACTTGTTTGCTTGTTTTGTTTTTATTTTTCAGACAGGGTTTCTCTGTGTAACAGTTCTAGCTGTTCTGGGACTGACTCTGTAGACCAGGTTGGCCTTGAACTCACTAAGATCCACCTGCCTCTGCCTCCCAAGTGATGGGATTACTGGTGTGCACCACCACAGCCCACAAAACACCTACTTGTAAAACTCATAAATTGAGTAAAAGCTTAGGCCAAATAACGTCACTACTTTCATGAAACGTAAAAAAGCATTTTCCTGGCAGACCTAGTGAAGCATTGTAATCTCTCTGTAGTTTAGGTCCCTACAATTTTGTTTTCTAATATTCCCATATTCAGCCACTCCCTAATATCCATCTACAGGACAGGGACTAGAAAATAAAAAACAGCTGCCAAAGAGGGAGGTCATCTTCAAAAGTGAATTATTAATACTGTAGGAAATTGGTAACCAAGTGAAGTTCATTCTTAAATCACACCAAAAGGACAAGATGTTTTACTGAACGAGAGTCTCCTGAGCTGAGCTGCCAAGAGACGTGAGGACACAGAGCAACAGAGGCAAACACATGAGCGCTTTGATTCTTCTGAATGAAAACCACATTTGTCTGATGCCATTCCAGTTCCCATACAGAGATTCCTTGAGGACATTTCTCTCTAATTCAGAGTATGTTTTTAAATTTAGAGTGAGTGTGTTTCAGAAAATAAAGAGCTCAACCACATATATTATATAATAAAAAAGAATACGCTGTTCTGGCAGTAGATATAAAGACCTAAGAGCCTGGGCTCTGGAACAAGCGGGATGCAAGTCCCAACACTGCTGCTCACTACCTGCTCGGTTGTAGACAAGAGGCTCTGCCTCAGCCTCTTCATCCATTCGGTGGAACAAATGATAGTGCTTTGCAAACCAGGCTGCTGTGAGGATTGGAGAAGCAATAGGCTTAGTTTTTAGAGCATTTTCTGGTACTGGTAAGACCACAATGAAGTTCGTTCAGATTTTATTGAGGTATTACTGACAAGTTATATGACAAAGCCTTTGTTTAAAATTGGATCAGTGCCATTAAATTATAAATTTAATGTTGTATTCCCTATTTATATTGCTGATATATTAATACAAGTTTGTTTTAACAGTAGACAAACAATATGCAATATGTCATAACTCAACTCCCTATACAGGTTCATAAATAATATTACAGTAATGAGGAGAAATTGTACGTACCAACCTTTACACTCCCACATACAGTCCAAGCCCAGTGAAGTGGTTTGGGTTTTGTGGGGTGGGGGTGGAGCAGCAGAGTTGTGGTGTAGCCCTGGCTGTCTTGGAACTCTGTAGACCAAGCTGGTCTGAAACTCACAAAGATCCGCCTGCCTCTGCCTCCTGAGTGCTGGATTAAGAGTGTGCTCCACGCCACCTGGTCAGTCTAACCTTCTTTTTCACAAAAATTGGGCTATGAAAGGGTTTAGGGACAGCAGGAAAGTATAATTATGAATGAATATCTACAAACAACCAAGGCCTCCTAACCCCTTCCATAACAATCGAAAAGGAGAAAGAAATACATATTTAGGAAGAGGAAAAGGGGGAGTTAAATCATGTAGTAAATATTAAATCACTCAAAACTAATGATAGCTATTATTTACTACTTAGCTTATTTGGGAGGATGGCATTGCCATGGTGCAGAGGATAACTTCTGCGAGTCTGCTCCTCTTCTACCATGTAGGATCTGGGGATAAAATCTGGTTGGCTTTACAGCAAGTGTCTTTACAAACTGAGCCATCTTACTGACTTTATTTTAAATAATAAATAAAAATCTATAGGTACTGTTTAATGCTGTATTTTAAAAAATAAGCCCTGATATGAATTCTAAAAAAAAAATAAAAATAAAATTCTAAGTCTAAAAACTGAAAATTAAAGCACTATAAAATCACCTGGTCAGGGATGCAGTTACTAGAGCACTCAGCATGCACAAAGCCTTGATTCAATCCCCAGCACAGCATAAACTGGGCCTCACAGAACACAACTATAATCCTAGAATTTTTAGAAAGGGGAACCTGGAAGATAAGTTCAATGTCCTCCTTGGCTACATAAGGAGCTTGAGGCCAGGCTGCGCTACATAACATCCTCAAAAAAAAAAAAAAAAAAAAAAGAAAGAGAAAAAAAGGTATTCAAACTTTAGCCATATATCTTTAATTCCAACACCCAGGAGGCAGGACTAGAAGTCCCAGGCCAGCCTGAGCTATATAGCAAGGCTATGTCTTAAAAACACACAGAAACAAACCAGGCGGTGATGGCATACACCTTTAATCAAAGTACTCGGGAGGCAGAGGCAGGTGGATCTTTGTGAGTTCAAGACCAACCTAGACTACAAGAGCTAGTTTCAGGACAGCTAGGACTGTTACACAGAGAAACCTCATCTCGAAAAACAAAACAAACAAACAAAAAACACACACAGAGAAATAAACATTTATTCAGCTGACTTCCTTGAGCAAACTTCATTCTGAAATAGCCCATATATATTTGTTTCCTAAAATTTATCGTTGTAAAATTTATCATTAGGCCAAAGGTACATATCAATTAAATAGCTTTGTGTGTGTATGCGTGTGTCTTCATGACTCTTAAATATATTAAGGAATACTGATGATATGGAGCTGAAGTGATGGCTCGGTAGTTGGGAGAACTGGCTGTTCTTCCTGAAGACCTGGGTTCAGTTCCCAGCACCCATATGGCAGCTCACAACTGCCTGTAACTCCAGTGCCAAGATATCTGACACCTTCACACCAATGTACATAAAAAAATTAAATAATTACTTTTTAAAAAGAATATTGATTACATAAAAGGTCAAGATTAACTACCTTCTAAGAACAAAACCTGAGCCAGTCGTGGTAGTACACATCT
>NC_022017.1:43626674-43638175 GCF_000317375.1 Microtus ochrogaster | reverse complement strand
AGCTTTGGAGCCTGTCCTGGAAAACTCACAGAGATCTGCCTGCCTCTGCCTCCCGAGTGCTGGGATTACAGGCGTGCGCCACCACCGCCCGGCTTTATTTATTTTTAAAATGATATGCATTGGTGTTTTGCCATGGGTATTGGGTCCCCTGAAACTTGAGTTACAGGCAGTTGTGAGCTGCCATGTGGGTGCTGGGAACTGAACCTGGGTCCTCTAGAAGAGCAATCAGTGCTCTTAACTGCTGAGCCATCTCTCCAGCCCCTACATTGCAATTTTGAAGTTCTCCTGAGTTAATGCAATAAGACTGCTCAAAAAGTAAAAAACTAAAACAAATAAATAAAATTTAATGAACAAAACCTGGTAAGTACATAAACTTTTTGTATATTTACATAAAAGTCTTATAAAATATAGATTTCCAAAATGTAAACTTAAATGTACATTTTGATTCATATCTTATGTCACCAACTTTATTCAGGCAAATCTGGTTTTTATGAGTAGGATATATCAGAGCAACAAGGATACAAAGATATTACAGTGATATTACAAAAACACTAGTTGTTATTCAAGAGCCAGTATCAAAGCTCTAAAAGTAAATACAATTTAAATTACTTTTAAGATTGCACAGGATAAATTTAAAGAACTTTATTTTTGAAAAAATTAAAATTAACTATGCTTCGATAATGTAAACAGTTATAGTGGTTGTTTTATGTATAATAGGACTGGGAAGATGGCTGTGTTGGCCAAGTGCTTCTTGCACAAGTATGAGCATCTGCCCTCCATCCCCAGCACCTCTATAAAAAGCCAGGCACTATAAGGAACACCATAGTCCCAGCGCTGGAGGGCAACAAGGGATCCCTGTGGTTGGTTGGTCAGTCAGCCTAGCCAATTCAGCAAGCTCCAGATTCAATGAAATACTGTATCTCAAAAAATAAGGTGTCTGAGAAAGACATCCAATGTTGACCTGTGGCTTCTACATGCACCTACATACAAATGCACACACACACACACAAATATGGGTAATCCTGGCGATTATCCTAAACAATACAACAATCCAAGCATCCTCCTGAATAATTGCATTAACTACAGTGTTTACTTAAAACTAGCTTAGTACTGAACTTTCAACATGTTTAAGATTCAAAGAAGCAGGGTCTTAGGAACCCAAAATAAAAATAAAATAATAAAAAAACTATTTCCTCAAATGCATTTGTCATCAATTTAATTATTTTAATAGGATTTTTATTTAAGTATTAAACTATAACTTGAAGTAAATCTCAACTATAACATCTTCCGTTCAATGTAAAAAAAATAAAATGTGGAAACTAAGCACATTTTTTTTTACTAAGAAGCAGAGTAAAAACAAATGTTTGGGCTGGAGCAAGGGCTCAGCAGTTAGGAGCACTGACTTCTTTTCCAAAGGATCCCCAAGACCCACATGGTGGGTCACATCTGTCTGGAACTCCAGTTCCAAGGGATCCAACGCCCTCTTCTGGCCTCTGAGGGCACTGCACACCATTGTGCACAGACACAGGTAGGCAAAACACCCAAACACAAACAATATGGTAATTTTTTTAAAAAAAGAGTGCATGACAATAAAAAAATAAAATATTTCATTACATCACCTTTCCATCTGAATATTAATTAAACAAAAAAAATAAAACGCTGAAACAAGCCTCTGCATCTACACTATTAACTACGTTAGTGAAAAGCAAAGTGCTGCTCCTTCCAAGCAAAAGCAAGAACCATGAAAGGCGAAACCACTGTGACATGTTTCATGTCCTACCCTCCCACCCAGCGAAAAGCAAGCTCAGCTGTGAGTGAGACGAAACTACTGATGAGCATCTTCCATGCAGACACATTTATGTTTTCAGCCTTAGCATATTTTCAAACCATCTGGCATCTCTGCCTCTCTGGTTTGCCAGACTAATCTGTTCAGAACTGAGTAGAACACTAGAGCTGTATGCACTGCGGGGAAACCAAGGAAGAGCACACAGTTAGAGCAATGTTCCGGATGCTGGGCCATAAGCTCGACCTGTATCTTTAAAACATTTCCACTGAAAACATTAAGTTCTTTTGAGACTACAAGAACGGCTCAGGACATCTGTATGATCATAACTGTCAGCAGTTATCCAAGTCACTAGGGTTGATTTTTATAATTTTAATCTAAGCAGCCAAACGAAACATGTCAAGAGGTAATCCATATATATATATATATACACACACATATATATATATATATATACATATACATATATATAAAATCTAAGGGCCAGTGAGGTGGCTCCGTAGGCAAAAGCACTTGCCATCAAGCCTGACAACCTGAGTCTGGTCCTCAGAACCTACACGGTGGGTGGAGAGGCAATTCCTGAAAGTTGTTTCCTGACCTCCACATGCATACAGTAGGATGGGCATGCAACTGCAGCACATAGATGCAGACGATAATAAATATAAATTATTAGTATCTAAGCTTAGCTGAAATGGTGGTAGACACTTGCAATCCCAGCATTGAGGAGGCAGAGGCAAGAGGACTGCCATGATTTCAAGGCCAGTCTAGGCTATGTTTTAAAACGTAGTCCAAAATCGAAGATAATACATTTTACCTTGCCTAAAATTGGTCTGCATACCCTTGCTTGGAGGAAGGGGAGAGAAACTAAGAGAAAAAATGTTCACGGATGTCCTTTTCCTTATATGCCCTGTTACCAAACTACTGTAGTTGGCAGCACTCACCCTAACCCTTCACTAAATCTGGAATCAGTATCGCTTCTTTAGAACTTGAAATCTACGTGCCAAAAGCCCTGTTAGAACAAACTTTTAGTAGTCCCCATTACCAGTTTAAAATAATGACTATTTCAGGGCAATTTTATAAAGAAACAGATAATTACTACCGCACACAAATTAAAGCTTTAGGGCAAAGACTGAGATACACTGACAAGCACCACAAACAAAAATGTGTACGTATATCACCCCGCAACACGCACCCATTCTTCCTGGGGGAGGACGGGCTCTTCTGGATTTTCATTGGTTATCACATTGACCTCTGAGAGAATTGCTTCTTCGAGTTACATGGAATCCCACCCTAATCACGTCACAAATTCTCAATCAGCCTTTCTTATAATTTCCTCCTAAATAGTATCCCTTTCCCCGTTTTGTTGTTTCTGTCTTTTAAAGAAGGTCTGGGAAAAGTGCTGTGGTATTCTACTCCAGCCCTGCTTCTTCCCTATGTCGAGTTTCCCAATTGCTTTTCCCAGAGGTTTGATCCCTAAACTAAGGACAGCAAACAGAATCTTTTCCTTGGGTTTTGCTCGTTCCTTCCTGGTACCCCTGGAGTACTGAAACAAAGAATTGCAAGCCCCTTCACTTGGAACTTCGGTGTGAATACACCGGGAAGAGCTTCTGTCAGGGCTTGGCTTCCCACCATCAGACCCCAATTCTTTTTATTTCCTCTTCCTAGCCATTCATCTTCCTCAAGAAATCAGCAGATCGAACTCCCTTTAAGTCCCACAGCTTGGAGATTCCTCTGGGCCATCACCACCCCCCCGACCCCGGTTCATGCACTCCCCGTACCTCTACAGAAAGAGACAGTGTGTTTCCGCCCTCTTTAATCAACTTCTCCCCAAAATCCCGGTCTTCCTCAAAATCGCGCTATACTTCTTAGGGATGCAACTCTGAGTCTCCCCGGCTGAGGTTTCCCGAGGAGGCTCCGACCCCAAAGCCAGCGCACTCCCGTCCAGCAGGAGACCCTCTGCTGACTCTTCCGAGGGGCTGCGCCGCGTCCCCGACGAGGTAGGTGGCCCCGCGCCTCCGGAGGCCGAACCCGAGTTAGGGTCCGCTGTCCCAGAAGCGTCCTCCCCCAGGGAGACTGGCTCCCCAGCCCCTCAGCACCCCCAAGTTACTCACTGCTCTCCCAAACCCCCGCCCCGAGCTCCGTCCTCGCTCTGACACCCCCCGAGAGCTCCCGGGAGCTGCGAAGCTGTCGGCCGCGGGCGCCTCCCCGCTGCGGGGCAGGCCCGGTCCTCCGGGTCCGCTGCCGCGCGCCCCAAAGCTGGGGGCTGGGTCTTGGGGCGGGGGTGGGGGGATCTCTGCCCCGGGGTTGCCCGTCCCGTGCCAGCGCCAGCGCCCGCGCCTCTCGGCTTCCCCAGCCGCCACGAGCTCCGGCTCGGCTTCCACCCGCGGCCCCGCGCCCGCGGCCCCAGTACCCAGCCGGCTCGCGCAGCTACCTGCAGGGGCCGCCGCGCCTCAGCGCCTCGCCGCCGCCATCTTGCATTTCAGAGCGACTGCACTTTTCAGGGAGTCAACTCTGACCCGTGAACCCTAACCCCGGAACCACTCGGAGGGCCCTCGCGCGGGGGGCCCCACGGAGCTCTGCGGCCCGGCAGGAGCAAGACGCTCTCCAGCCAGGGTGCGAGGGATACTCTCGTCCCTGAGCTTCCCGGGGCCGCAAGGAGGAGCCAGCCGAGGCGGGGCGAGCCGGCGCCCCACTCGAGGACTCCGCCGCTCCTCTGGGATGCGACCCAGGCCGCTCCCCCAGAGCCCGGCGCTGCGGGAGGTGTGCGCCGCCCCGCCCTCTGTCAGGGAGAGCCACGCCCCCTGTCAGGAGGGACCACGCCTCTGCCCGTAGAAGCCCCGCCCATCAGGGAGAAGCTCTGCCTTCTGGTCCCGCCCCTCGCAGGCAATTGCTCCGCCCGCAGTCGTCAGGAGCTGGCTCCCGCCTCCCGCGACCTCTTGTCACTTTCTTCCGTTGAAACTGCCTTGGCCTTCAGGAAACCCCGGGAAACCGACTCTCAAGGCTCCGCCCCCTAGTCGCCACGCCCACTATCGCTCTCTCCGCCCCCCCTTGGGCGTGTCGCTCTGCATTCCAGCCGCGCCCCCTCCCGCTGTCAACAGTCCCGCGCTCCTGTCAGCTGCGGCTCCGCCTCTTCTCGCCCGAGTCCAGCAGGAGCCTCAGCTCCAGCTTCGGACAGGAAAAGTTGAGTGTGGCCCCGCTTGGAGCCTCCCGCCTCTGCCTCCTGCCGCAGTCCCACGTCCTCCTGCTGCGAGCTGCGAGCTCACTGATGCCGAGCTCTCGGTGGGCACCAGCCCTACAGCGTGGCCAGCTGAGGATCTCATCATCTTCCCCACCTCTTCTTCTCTTTATTGTTAAAATGAATATACAAACGCAGACAAAAAGAAACCACGCACTCAGAGTGTATTCACTGCCCGGACATAAGAGAACTCTTTGGCGCCTGGATGTTTAGTCCCCACCCGCATCCCAATCATGGACCCCTTTGTGCCTTGTTAGCAGGACTCCACCAAGTCACACCAACCCTAAGATCTGCAGTCTGCAGCTGCTTGAAGGGAAGGCCTGGCTGCTCAAATCGACATGCACAGTATTTAGTTGCATCGTGACATTCTAAAACTTGCTACACCGAGGCTTAATGATCTCACCAGCAGAGGTACTCAAGCCTGTCCTGCTCTAAAACAATTTAATGGCACTTTAGCTTCTTGGAACTAAATTCAGAATGTAAACCACTTATAGAAATTATTTAAGAAATCAATGTAATTTTTTAATAAGAACAAAAATAGGAAGTAGTTTATATATACTCCACAATGTGTTTAAATGCGCTTATTCATAATAAGAAAAATACAAGACAAAAAGACACACACACACACAGTTTGTGCTCACCCAGAAACAGCTCCAGGTCCACTGAGAATCCCAGATTAGTATTTAACTCTGAGTGAAGAAATATTTCAAATACAGAAATTCATTCTTTTGTTCCCACATTCAACCACTGCCTTTTTGAGCACCACATGTGCCCGACACTGTAGGAGACGTGAAGCTGAGTTAAGCCATCCAGTTGTCCTCTGGTACCTAAAAGAGGCTGTTCTGGAACCTTCCAGGATACCAAAATCGAGGGTTTGTTCAAGCCCCTTAGGTAAACAATTGTGGCGTTTGCATGTAATCCGTACACGTGCCCCCGTGTGGCTTACATCATCTCTACTACACGATGTCTATGCCAGGCAAAGCATTGTCCTGCTGTAACAGGTTAGCGTACCGTGACAAGGAGAAAAGTCGGCACAGTCAGCAGAGATGCAGCATTTTTCCAGAACATTTTGGATCCACAGTTGGTTGAATCGTAGATATGGAAACCATGGATCCGGAAGGCTGTGTTCTGGCTTCCAGGCGCTCTCACAGACTAGACGCTAAGCACAAACATGCTCATAAAACACATCAAAGTGAAAAGCGAGAAGAGGGAGAAACAGAGGCGGTGGAGACATATGGTCTTCACCTCTCTTCCCTAATCCCCGCCCCCTGCCCCCCCCTCCCCCGTTTTCTTAGTCCTCCTTTTTAGCAACAATTTATAGTCTCCGTCCTTCTCTCTGAAGCAGTCAGCCTGCTTCATTCCCTAAAGCTAACAGCCTAAAAGCCTCCCAATTTCAGGTCATTCCCACCGGGCACTTCTGTCCAGGGAAACAATTTCAATGGCACAGCGCTGGGAACAGTATTTCTGGCTGAAGTGCTGCCAATGATCTGGCACCCGTGCACAAAGCAAGACTGTTACCAGCACTTAGGGAAAAAAAAAAAGGTTGCAGACTTAAGCAATATGCATATATGTTTCCAAAGCAGATTGTGCCAGCCCACATAAATCTGTCTAGAGACCATGCTTACAGAGTAACTTGTTTTTATTAAAATAAACTCATTTATAAAAATTGTAAATATGACGGATTTTAACAGCTGTGCAGCTCCAGAAGTAAGTTTTCCCCATGGGTTGGCACAGTGAGAAGTCTGGAGTTTTGATGCATAAGCCTGGCAGTTTGTCATACACAGAGTGGCATGACGACACTTCAGGGCTGTTAGAGATGAGAAGTCATTCGGGGGTTTTAAAAGCACAGCCCCTTTGCTCTTCAGAGCCTCTGCCACCTTTGGAACAGTGGCAACAGTGTTAGTAGGAAATAAAGCACTTTGAATAAAAAGTGACAAGTATCCTGCTGATCTCCACGAGCAGGCTTCCAGCAGCTCTGTTGGTAGAGGCTTCCTTCTGTTGCTCATTCCCTTCTTTCTTCCCTTTGTGAAAAGGCCGTTTTTCAAACATGATACCGTGAGACAGGCCAAAAAGACACCAAACTAAGATAGTTTAAACATTTGACTACAGTTAGGGTAGCCTGAGAAATTTGCCTTAGCAAAAATGTCCTACAATTCTCTAATGGCTAGTTCAGAAGGTGAACAAAATTGGTCATGCTGAATGACTAACTCACCAAAGCAAGCTGCTGAAAAGACCAAGCGCTGGGTGTGGGAGACAGCTTAGGGGCAGAGTGCTTGTCCAGAAGGAACAAGACCTTGAGCGCGATTTCAACACTGCACAGAGAATACCAAAAAGGTACTTAGCTCACTAGCCTGGGGGACAGCTGAATAGTTTGCTTACCTGGACCAGGTTTGAGTGATCTTTGTTGAACTTGCTCCTGTCTTTGTAGTGAGCAGGTAGGTTGTCTGAGGGACTGTTCTGTCTGAGAAGACTGCATTTGTGTGACTTGGAGGTACATCTAGAATGGCCTTAGTCACACTAGCAGTGGACACAGGTATGACTAGTCATGCAGTAGCATAGCTTAGACTCATTCCATGCAGTCATGGGAGCCCAAATAAGCAAGAAACAGGGTTCAGAGTCTCTTGAAGGTGGCTTATGCCTCCTCCTACTGGCTGTCATCCCCAGTCATAGGCCAGCCTGGATTCCACCTCTTAGTAAGTAGAGCCACACAGCTGCACTGCAAGAATAAAGGTCTAATATATCTATTTTTGTCATCAAATGTACCACACACTGAGATCAAGTCAGACTTCTTGTCTGTTTGTTTTTACTTATGTGCAAAATTAAGATAGCGCCACAACTGATGGATCTATTCTGTCTTGAAGGGTTGACAGATTGTGCAAAGGGCTAGGTTAACCTAACATCTCAGAAAACATTAGTCATGTTGATGACAACATCCTCTAAGATCTCTCAAACTGGACAGAAGAGCAGGCAATGCTCTTAACTACTGAGCCATCTCTCCAGCCCCCTCTTAATCCCTTTTAAGACTCCTCCACAAACCTGGCCCAGTGGCACACACCTTTCATGCCAGTGTTTGGGAGACAGACACCAGTGGATCATTGAGATGGACACCAGCCTGGTCTACAAAGCAAATTTCAGGACTGGAGAGATGGCTCAATGGTTAAGAGCACAGCCTGCTCTTCTAGGGGTCCTGAGTTCAATTCCCAGCAATCACATGGTGGCTCACAACCATCTACAGTGAGATCTGGTGCCCTCTTCTGGCCTGCCAGCATATATGTAGGCAGAGCACTGTATACATAATAAATAAATAAATCTTTAAAAAAAAGCAAATTTCAGAACAGTCAGGGCTACACAGAGAAAACCTGTCTCAAAAAACAAACGAACACCACAAATAGACAAACAAAGACTCCTCTAAATGGCTGGGACAGAAGCTCAGTCAGTAAAGTACTGGCTTTAAAGTACAGTCAGTACAAGCAGTCATGAGGATCTGAGTTCAGATTTATAACTTAACCTTAGTACCTGGTGGGGAGGACACAGGAGATAGAGACTGAGTCCCTGGCTAGAGCGTCTAGCCAAATTAGAGAGCTCTGGACTCAGTGAGAGACTGACTCACAAAACAAGGTGGAGTGCAGTGGAATACACTCGTTGTTGACCTCTGACCTTCACACGCATGTGCACGTGCTACATAAAACAAAAAACCTCTAGAACATGGCCCAGTGTTATGTCTTGGTTATGAAGTTTCCGTTTTCCCCATTTGGTGGTGCTATTGAGAGGCACTAGATCAGGAATTCATAGCTGGGCTAGCAGGAGGAGGAGTCCAGTCACTAGGGCCTTACTGCTGTCTCTCCCTGGCTTCTTAGCTGTCAGGAAGTGGACCACCTCCTCTGCTTTTCACTCCTTAGGCTATAATACACTCTTGGTTTAAGCATTAAGACAGACTCTAGCAGAGTCAAGAGAGGCAGAGGTAGGTGGATCTTGCTCTGTAGACCATGCTGACCTCGAACTCAGAGATCCACCAGCTTCTGCCTCCTGAGTACTGGGATTACAGGCGTGTGCCACAACAGCCTGGCCAAAAAAAAAAAAAAAAAAAAAAAAAATTGAGGTTGGTTGTTTGGTTTTGTTTTTCTTTTTATTATTTGACAATATGAGAGGAGGCTGTGGTGCACATCTAGGAGATGTGAGTTGTTGTATAACTGGCTTTGCAGCTATCTTCCAAAACTTCCCTTGCTTGCGTGCATCCTCCAATGCCCACACAAACCTTCCTCTTCTCCCCAACAATGCCCGTTCCTCTTGCTGTAGCTGACTGGACTTTTTTTTTTTTTTCAGTGCTAGGGGCTGAACTTAGGGTTTTATCCATGCTAAGCAAGCAGCCTACCATTGAGCTATATTCCTAGACTATAAAGGACAATAAAAACAGATTACTCTCTTCAAAAAGATCAATTCAACTGTAGGAACAAATGTAAAATGTAAAACCCTAACATTCCTAGGAAATGAAATAGGGGGAAGCCTAGATACTATTGGTGTTTTTTATAGGGACCGGGGGGTGGGGGGGTTCTAATGACCTTTTAAAGAAAAATGTACTGGAATGTACAGGTTCTCTCTGGCCCCTCCCAGCCCTCCTGGCTAGAATCTGCTTTAATAACCTCATTTTAACTAATCTCTGCAAAAGAGCCTGACCCTAAACATGAACACATACTGGGGCACAGGGTGTTAGGAGTTAACCTGTGGGTTTTGGCAGAATTCAGCTGGAAACAACAGGAAAACAGGGTAGAAGGAGGCGGTCTGTTCTTGCTCTTACAACACCAAAGTGTCTGTCTCCAGCTCTGTGTCAGGTAAGACACAGGTCTGTCTCGGTTCCTGAGAAGTGTCCCTTAGCTATTTATTGACTGTGTCTATTCTTTGTAAATGAGCCCTTTATTTAGCAACTCAGGTCCACGGATAGGTAGTGATACTGGATACTTTTCAAGACTTTTTACATTATAACCTCTCTGTTTTGAGAATTTTGCAACAAGGTCTCCGTGTATAGTCTACGCTAGCCTTGGACTGACAAGCCTCCTCCTTCTGCTTCTGCCTACCAAATGCTGGACTTGTAGGCATGCACCACCATCATGCCTTTGTTTTAAATTATATAAAATCAAATTGCATTTTATAGCTCATGTCAGCGTTTTTTTCAGCACTACTTAAGACAGTAAAAACACCCGATGCTTCAAAACAAACATCTGTATTCTGTCCCCGCTCCAACCAATGATTCCCATTTCTTTGGTGTAAAGAGGAATACAGATGCCGTGTTTCGTTCCAGGTGATCTGATACCTTCACACAGATATACATGCAAGCAAAGGAGTGTACCTGAAATAAAAATAAATTTAAAAAAGCAACAACAAAACACAGAGCAGAGGGTTTGTTTTTATTTTCCCTTTCTTCCAAACTACTAGCATTTCATTATATTTCCAGGTTGGCTATTTTTAATAAAAGGAAGTGTTAGGTTATCTGTTTCATCTCCTGCAAGACTACCTGGGCTAAGGAGATAAAGACAGGGCCTTTTGGGATAGAATGGCATGCTAGTGACTATATTTCATACCACAGCTGTGAGGTGAAGGTTCAAATGAAACCACAGAATTCATGTGAGAGTGGTAATTTACATTTTTCCTAGTGAGGTGGGGAGCCTGGAAAATTTTAAGAAACAGAAAACACACATATGCTCTGGTCCTAAATATAAAGCATATTAAAATGAGTGAAAAAATTAATTACAGAACATAAGATTGAGGGTAACTTATTTTCTTCCTAAATGATTAAAGCAAAAGCTCGTCTTTTTTTTTTCCAAGACTCTGATTTTCCTAAATATTCACCCCAGTAAATAGCTATAATTAGGATTCATCACACGTAATCAGTTTGCAAATTATTTCATGAATACATTATCTATTGCTACGGTCCTTTTTTTCTTCCCCTAGTCCCATAATGGGCTTTAAAAGCTCATGCTTGTAGCTCACAATGTCCACATGTCCAGGGCATCCATATCCGGCTCACTTTGATCCGTGAAGCATTTTCGTCACACCTCTTTGAAATTGTTTTGATTGGGCAGGAGTTCTGAAGACAGAAGTCTTCCAAGGACCCCCTCGCTGCATGCTGAGTGTTGTTCTCTTGATTCCCAGCCAGAGCAATGATGCTGGCAAAGTCGGTTACTCAAACGTAAGCAGTTTCATTTCCAACCTTTGAGCGTTAAAATTATCTATCTTAAACACGTTTCTTTTTCTTTGTTTTAAAGCAGGCTCTGAACACTGCATGATTATAAAGCAAAACAATTTTTACAATGGGAAGAAATTTGAAAATGGAAGAAAACAATGCTGGTTTGTGAAGTTCAACAGCCGAGTGTTATGGTTTGAATCTGGAAGGTCAGGGGGCTTTGAGAGCTGGGATCTAGCTTGAACTAGTCAATAGAAGTCAGTTCTTGAGGCATGCTACGCCCCCCTCCCGCCAGCTCCCCAGCT
>NC_022017.1:43619607-43625549 GCF_000317375.1 Microtus ochrogaster | reverse complement strand
GGGGGTTTCAAGTCACACAGGCCTAGGTTTAGGTTTAAGTCCTGCTTCTTCCTCTTTTGTGTGACAATGCCCAATGACTTAAGCTAAGCCTGTTTTCTTATTTGTAAAGTGAAAATGGTATTAGAACCCACCTCTAATCCTTGTGGGGATTTTGTGAGGATCAATAGATGGGCTGTAGACCACAGATGAGGTGAGACTTCTCTGTATTACAGAGGTGACCCAGATGCACGTTAGAGATGGTGTTGGTGAATTGTGGCTTTGTTTTCCGTGACAGAAAACCCGGGGTTGACTTCTGGGCTCACACTTTCTTATAATCTGAGTTTTACACAGAACAGACTAAATTACACAACACTGGCCTCTCCACTGAGGTTAAGTGAACATGGGCATTTTTGGGTGGGGGGAGCTATTGATTGACTGAGACAGGGTCTCAAGTATCCCCAGCTGACCTCAGGACTCAGAAGATGACCTTGAAATTCTAATGCCCTTATTACTTCCCAAGAGCTGGAATTACAGGTGTGTGCCACTGTGCCAGGCGCATACAACGCTAGGGATTGAACCCAGGACTCCATTTATGCTAAGCACATACTCTACCAGCTGGGCCCTGAGGTACACAGGGCTTTCAAATGACAACAGAGACTCACCAAGCCTGATGACTCAGTTTTGTTGAGTCACATTCATGATAACTATTTTAAGAACTGCCAATGACTTGGAGGAGCCCCGCATCTCTTACACTACATTTTGGGTTTTCCAACCACCTTCTCAAAAATGGGCCTTTCGCTGGGCGGTGGCGGCACATGCCTTTAATCCCAGCACTCAGGAGGCTTTGCTGTTTAAGGGGCAGCAAGATGGCCCAGTATATAAAGGCACCTACCATAAAGCCTAATAATCCAGATTTGATCCTAGAATTAGTGTGAAGGTGGGGGACTCCCCACGCTGTCCTCTGGCCTCCACATGTGTGTTATGATGAGTATACACTCACAATGCTCTTCTAGAGTAAGAACTAGAAACAAGCTAAGCTTTTAACTTTAAAATTTATTATAAATGATACACAATAAAAGGATACATTTGAAATAAATTATAATAAACATCAGCAAAAACTATTATGTATAATCCCTTTGTTTATTTATTTTTGTTTTTTTTGAGATAGTCTCAAGTAGCCAGGCTGGCCTCAAACTTACTGTGTAGCTAATGAATGATCTTCCCGTCTCTGCCTCCAGGGCTGAGATCACAGATGTATTCAATCACACTCAATTTGTACAATATTTAGTAATATGCACATGTTCAAATGTTATCAGTGTTTGGCATTTTTAATAGGTATATAAGGCAGCATCTACTAATTAAAATATTCAAATTACTGAATCTTAGAAATCTTTTAAACATCCACATAATAAAACTATACTAAAATCTAAACTCTTGAGCTAGGTATGTGCTCAGTGTACACTGGGTCTGGGGTTCCATCCTTACCATTATAGCATCAACAAACCACAGCCTCTCACTTTAGCTATCACTTCTATTCCTCTCAAGCACACTTTCCAACAGATGCTGCTCTGTAAGCAAAGGCCTTAATGTCCCACTGAACACTGTATAGAAGCAAATGGCTTCAACTTTAAGAAAGAAATGTATTTTTGGTATCAGTAACACAAAATTCATATTTATAGTTATATATGCATATAAAAAAATTTATAGAATATAACCTAAACACAACAGTAGAAAGATAAACAATTGTCAAATATAAAACTAGTCACTTGTCATTTGTTGTATATATAATTACAAAGTAAACAATACATTTTTAAACCTTTATTAGCTCAAATTAGAACTATAAAAATGTTTACCCAAAAACATTAATTTTTATATTAAGTACAGAATTGTATTTGAGGCCCTTACAAATCACAACTTTAATTTTGGCAGACGGAGAAAGGTATTAGAGGAAAACAAAGACAAAGAGATGGCAAAAATACAACAAATACAACTCTAGTCTAATACAATAACCTACTAGGAAGGGTCAAATTAAAAGTGCTTTGCTAACAACAACAAATCCAATGCTGCTAAATTTTTATTAAATGCCACAAAATATTACCAAAATAGCTTTAAGATCTGGACAAACTAGAACTATTACTATTGTTACAGTGTTTTGCTCAAATAAAAATCCACACTTATCAGTTATCTTACCACATGTACATAAATATCAGGAAATTTAAAATACTTTTACTATTTTAATCTTTTTTTGAAGATACAAGATTTAATTTTATCTTGCATCAGTTATGTCCAAAGACAAACAGGAATTGAATATAAAAATACTTGATGCAATGACATCATGATCTGGAACAATTGAAGTTTTCTACCGCTTGCTCCATTTTCTATGTAAAAGGAAGGAAAAAAAATAGTTAAGTTTCAATACTTCATTCATGTAAATTCCTGGTAAGTTATTGGTACACTTATATATGATTTAAACAATAGTATTATATACATAGCATGCACATATCTTAGTATACTAAATAAATATTCCACACATCTTCCCCATATACTAGGTGGCTATACTGGCAACCTAAGTAGCCTTTAATATGTATTTTTCAAAATTAATATTCCTATCCCTTCCATAAAGATCAAGTAAAGACAAGTGGGCTACCTTTGCTTATTCTTGAGAAGAGGTCTTACTAACTAAACTTGATACCTGTGCTTCAGCTGCCCAAATCTGGAATTAGAGATGTACACCACCATACCTGCCTTAAACACTTAGGGAGAAAATGCTATTTTAAAAGAAGCTATATATCTACTAAAACATAAAAAATATTTTTCAGTTTTATCGATACTATGGAGCCACTAATTATTATAGAAACAACCTAATGAAGTTCTAGATTTGTGATACATTGAGTTTGTGAATCCATATCCTTCATATAAGAATGGTCTTTGAATTAGTATTTTTTGGTTTTGAGACAGTTATTTTTGTAGTCAAGCTGGCCTTGAACATACTATATAGTAGACAACCTTAAACTCTGATCCTTCTGCCTATACCCCAGATATTGTTACTGCACCTTGGTCGGTCTTTAAATTTTTATAAGTTAAAGGTTTCAGTCATCTTTAAGGGTGATATTATATGACAAAAGGAGCATAAAATGTTTTGAGTTAGCCAGGCATGGTGGTCCACACCAGAATCCCAGCACCAGGGAGGCCTAAGTAGAAGTTAGATGTCTATGAGTTTGAAGCCTGCCTGGTCTACATGAGTTCCAGACAACTGATGCTACATAAGGAGACCCTGTCTAAAAATAAACAAAAAACAGTTTTAAGTCAAAAGTTTACCTGAACAAGAACTGTTTTGTCATAGTCCCTGCGATGCTCATAAATACACTGGCTGATTACTGCATACAAGTTTTCCAGCTGGAATATATTATATTCCTGACTTTTCTTAACAACAGTCTTCAAAAGATTCTAAAAGAAAACAAGCATGTGTGTCAGATTAATTCCTTGCAGTAAGTTTTCGCTTAGTGACTATTATAAAGGCAGAATGTAGGCAGACTAAGTCACTGTGGAGACATGGCAGTTTCTGGCAATGATTCTTTTACATTTCCTTCATTCTGTAGCACCCGTCTTGGCCCTGGGTAACTCTTATTATCCCCAAACTATAGCGTAAGTGGCTAATTTCAATTATATACACAAACATCTCCAGACATTTTTTAAATAATCTATTTAAATTTAAGGCGTGCTATGTGCATGCCTGCTGCCCAAAAGTGAGAAGAGGGGGCTGGATCCCAGTGGACTGAGTTTAAAGCCATCATGTAGGTGTTGGGGATTAAACTTAGGTCCTTAAGAGCTCTTAACCTCTGAGTCAATTCTCCAGGTAAGAAGATCTTTTTCTGAAGGACAAGGAAGCTAAAAGGAATCTGTTAATTTACTATTAGTCTGTAATTCAGTGTGCGAGGAAGAGAAAAATGCCTAGTGAAAGCATTATTTCAGCTTAACATACTTTTAACTGCTTATGGTCCACAACAAGTGAGGGTGTAGGCTGAGAGAGAATCGCCAGAGCCTTCTCTACGCTGATGAGATGCTGCTGCTCTACTTGAGACCGTCTAGCTCGAGTCATTCGCAGAATACACATTTCTAGAGTAAAAGATCAAACAATTATTATTTGGCTCACAAACATAATGCCTAAGGCAAATAATAATTAGATTAATAACAGAATATGTAATTAAGTTATGACATGCCATTTGCATTAAAAAATAGCATACGGTTTAAGAAGTATTTGGCTGGTTGTGGTAATCCCTCCTGATCTACATGAATTCTAGATCAGTAGAAGCTACTCAGTTAAGCTTTGTCTCAAAGCAAACAAACAAACCCCAACAGAAACGTAACAATATCAGAAATAATTCCTCAAATTGAATATTTAGGAAATTCTGTAACAAGTACCTTGAAATTGGTAGGAAGGTATCACTTTCTCTTAACAATTAATAGGATCTGATTACTAGAAGCTAATATTAAGCTGGGTGCTGATGGTATAATCTCTTATTTGATCAAAGTCCTTTCAAGTCTTTGCCCATTTACTTGACTCATTTAGTATTCCTTTTGTAGTATATGGCTGGAGGAAAAAGTCTGCATCTTTGCTTCCCTCTTCCCATACCCCCCCCCCCCCCCCCACATGGGTTAGTGGTTGGCTTCCATTCTCTTCTGTGCAGTAGTTTGCTCTAATACTGTGGTTGCACTCAATTAATTAAACATTTTTGAGATTTTATTTTTTTTAAATATTTATTTATTTATTATGTATACAATATTCTGTGTTTGCCTGAAGGCCAGAAGAGGGCGCCAGACCTCTTTACAGATGGTTGTGAGCCACCATGTGGTTGCTGGGAATTGAACTCAGGACCTTTGGAAGAGCAGGCAATGCTCTTAACCACTGAGCCATCTCTCCAGCCCCCGAGATTTTATTTTTATTATATGTATACATGCGTGTTTGGTTTATTAGATGAAAGTGTAAGTAAAAATAATGCTATTTTTCTACTTAGTTAACATTTGTGCTCTGAAAGATGCAAAAAACAATGAAGTGGTGTGACTTGTTTAGGAATTGAGTAAAGGTATATTTACCATTTAAGGAGAGACTTACCTTTTGATTCATTTTCATCAGGAATCTCTATGATCTGGGAGCTAGAAGCATCTCCATTACAATCAATTTTATCTTTTCTCAGTTCTGTACACTCTGTAGTTTGATTAGATTCTTCAAGTTCATTCTCAATATTAGAGATACTTGAGTTATTTTTCAAGTCTATGTTGCTTTCAGAAGCATTTTGCTTCTCATTTTCCTCTATTGAAGACTCTTCTGTATTTCCAAGCTCAGTGTGTTCTGCACTTGTATGTTGACTTTCCTCTGTATCACTCCTGATTTGATTGTATTTTGCTTGTGAAAGTTTCCTTCGCTTTATTTTGTTATCTACGTGCCACTTTGACTTAGTACGAATTTTCCTCTTCAGCTGAGCTTTAAGGAATTTAACAAAAGAAAAAGATCAAGAATATCTAACAATTTTCTTAGTTTTAAGGAAGAGTTTAAAGAGAAAAAAAGGTGAAAAAGTAAAGTCAAGAAACCATAGTACTTCCACCTGGCTGAAATACAGAAACAGGGAAGCACTGTGAGAAGATTGAGAAATGGAAAGGTGTCAGCGGTACACGCCTGTAATCCCAGAAGAGGCCAGTCTGGTCCACAGAGTGAGTTCCAGGGCAGCCAGGGATACACAGAAACCCTGTCTCAACAAAACAAAAAACAAACATCTGAGCAGCAATATGTGAAATACACTAAATAATCGAAAGGTAAGCGTTAAAACAGCTTACGCTAATTAATTAATTAATTAATTTATTTATTTATTTATTTTGGTTTTTCGAGACAGGGTTTCTCTGTAGCTTTGGTGCCTGTCCTGGAACTAGCTCTTGTAGACCAGGCTGGCCTCGAACTCCCAGAGATC
>NC_022017.1:43586554-43619507 GCF_000317375.1 Microtus ochrogaster | reverse complement strand
GCTTTAGCTTACACTAATATAGCTAAAATATTATGACCATATTAGAATTTCATTTTTAAGCTGACGAGGTTAGCTACCATTAACATCTTCACTTTACAATGGAAGAAACAAAAGTATAAAGAACTTAAATAATCTGTCTAAGGTAGATATAGTAAGACCGTGCTTCATTGTCTTGGGAAGAGGTGAAACTTAGCAGAAATTACAACAGGAGAGAACATAGGGTAAACTTGAAAGACCATTATGGAAATAGAATTACTAGAACTTGGGAGATAGCTGATTGGTTGTAAAAAGAGGCAAACTTCAACACAACGCCAAGGCTCTGTCGCTGAACACCTAACTGTATTTGCCAAAATGTATATGGAAGAGAACGATTTAGCTATTTTACAGTTTAGTTGCTTGAATATCAGTAAAACAGATGCAATTTAGTATTTTAATAAAGCAAAATGCAAGACAGAGGACATGGAGAGAGTACGAAAGAACTTCATAAATGAAAATTACTCAAGAGTACTTACCAGGGGTGCTGCAAGCCACAGGAGTACAAGGTGCCTTTAGCTTTTCATTCTGCTCTTGGTCTGACCTCTTATCACCAACAGAAGTAGAATTTTGCTTCGGCATGACATGGTAATAAGATGGCGCATATTTGGAGGAGCTACAACCTTTTAAACAGATAAGTTTTCAAAATTATTTCCAGAACTCAAAATCATGCAAAGAATCAAAGGATTTATTTAAAACATCTTCTTCAATGCCTAAGCATTTCTCTACCTCTTTTCTTCCTAGATTCCTGAATTTCTTCACAAAGCTGCTCAAAGTCTTCATCAAGCTCTTCTTTGATTATTGCATAGGCAGTGTCTCTTAAAGCACAGGCTCTATGCCTAATAAGACGATCTGAGAAATAAGGAAATAGAATTCTTAATATTTTTCCAAAAGTAAACTTAATATTTTGGGTAAAGATAGTAATCACTACAATTCCTCAACTTCATAAAAAGAGTAAATTTACCAGAACTTTTATATTCTGGTTTAGGTGATAACCTAATGATTTGGATATCTGATTCAATATTGCAGCCTACATCCAAAGCATTTTTGCTCAAAATATCAGAAAAAGGGCAAGGGATATAGCTCAGTGTGCTTTCAATTATTTTAAGGAACTTTTCAAAAATATCTTTAATGCCAGCATAGGGGACTGAACGGGTGAAGCAGGAGCTCAAGGTCACTCTTAACTACAGCCAGGTCAAGGTCAACCTGAGCTACACCAAATTAATAGCGGCCAAGCATTCTTTAATCCCAACACTGGGGAAGCAGAGGTAGACAGATCTCTGAGTTTTAGGCAAGTAAGGGCTATACTGTGAGACCCAGTCACAAACAAACAACTCCAAATGAACAAAAGAACCGTATCATCACCACCACCACCACCACCACCATCACCACCACCCACCCACCCACACACACGTTGTTTAATCCTTGCTATTCTGGATCTCGCTCTGTAGATAGACCATGCTGACCTCAAACTCAAAGATCCGCCCTGACTCTGCCTCCCAAGTGGTGGGATTGAAAGGTGTATACAACCACCACCCTGCAAAAGGAACTTTTAATAGTTCCCTACATAAATCATTCTAAGTACTACATTTTAGAGGTCTAATGATAGCCCAATTAACTCTATACACATAGGTACCTATGCACACATGTGAGTGTACACACGCATGCACGCACACATACCTTTAATATTACTATTAATATTAGGCAAGTATTACACTCCATTACTTATGCAATAAAAATGTGTCCAAGCCTAAAAGCACATGCCTATAATCCCAGTCTTGAGAGGCAAAGACAGGAATACTGTCTCAAAACAGCAAAAAAGTATGTTTTAACTAAAAGAACACTTTGAGAGATGGCTCAGTTAAGAGCACTGGCTGCTCTTCCAGAGGACCTAGGTTCAACTCCCAGAACCTATAAGGCAGCTCACTACTGTTGGTAAATTCAGTTCCAGGAAACTGGACACTCTCATACAAATACACATGCAGGCAAAACACCAATGCATATAAAATAATAAATAAATCATTTTTTTTAAAAAGGGGGAAATACTTTGAAATCTTAAAGGGAATACTTTGAAATTCATTTTATTAATGTTTATCTTTCCACTTTCAAGAAGCATAAACAAGCTAATTTGTCTCATTAGTGTAGCTGTTCTCAACCTAGTGGATGACGACCCCCACAGGGGTTGAATATCAGATATTTTGAATATCAAATACTTACATTACAATTCATAACAGCAGCAAAATTACAGTTATGAAGTAGCAACAAAATAATTTTATTGTTAAGGGCCAGCAAAACTTGAGGAACTATGTTAAAGGTTGAGGACCACTGCATTAAAGGATATATCGTGTAGCTAATATTTGGGAATGTGAGTGGAAAAAAAAGTGCATTCAAATACTTCCCTTGTCTGTTCCTGGTACTGTGACCCTGAACAAAGTTTTAATCTTTCTTTCTTTTTCTTTTTTTAGATTTATTTATTTATTATGTATACAACATTCTGCCTCCATATATGCCCACACGCCAGAGGAGGGCGCCAGATCTCATTACAGATGGTTGTGAGCCACCATGTGGTTGCTGGGAATTGAACTCAGGACCTCTGGAAGAGCAGTCAGTGCCCTTAACCACTGAGCCATCTCTCCAGCCCCAAGTTTTAATCTTTCTAAATTATACCTTTCTCAGCCATAGAATGGGATAAGGCTATTGAGAGAATGACATGATTTTTTTTTAATGTAAAATTTATTATAATGTAACACCCGACATTAAAAAACAAACCATCAGCTGGGTGGTGGCAGTGCAAGCCTTTAATCCCAGCACTCAGGAGGCAGAAGCAGGCAGATCTCTGTGAGTTCGAGGCCAGCCTGGTCTACAAGAGCTAGTTCCAAAACAGGCTCCAAAGCAACATAGAAAAACCCTGTTTCGAAAAAACAAAAACAAACAAAACCATCAACCCTTATTAAAATGTTAGGAGCCCCACACCAACCCTGAAAAGAAATTCACTCATGCTCACCTCCAGGATCTCGATCTGGATTGTATTCTAAAGCATTACTGCAGATTAGATCAATATCCTGCAAATAGTCTTTCACAGTCAAATACTTATGTAAATCAATTTTACTGATTACAGATGAAAGGTCCATTGGCTGCTTTATCACAGTGACATAATCAGGAACCTAAAATTCAAGCAAATGACCAAATCACTTAATAAACTCTACACATAAAAATAATTAAGTTTTTCTGCAAAGGCAATACAGAGGAAATAGTATAAATAAGGATACTTTTCTTCTATTTCAGCTTTATATTTAGTCCTATTCTTGGTCAGTTATATTCTCCAGTAATACACACTATTTTGTTCCTTATGCCAACTGCAATCCATTCTTCAATGTTGACTTAGGAAAGGACTCTGAAAATACTGCGAGACAAACCTGTAATCCAGTATTCAGGATGCTCAGACAGGAGGATTTTTGAGCTCCACTATAGCCTAGACTATATGGTAATTCCAGGACAGCATGGACTACAAAGCCAGTTCCTGTTTCAAAAACCAAAAAAATCCTAACTCTAAGCTCAATTTTGATTCTATATATAGTGGTAATACCATGTGGAATTAAAATATTGTCAAATTTCTTTTGTTTAGATGGGTAGAAAAGCCAATTGTTCTCTGCAACAAAGGAAATAGATTACATAGCTCTTTAAAGTCCATCCGTGCTTAGGACACTGAGTTCACGTGTCCATATAGAGAAAACAAGTTCAGAGTAGAGCAGAACACCTACATAAACTATTCAAACTTTCTGCTTTTTTTTTTAAATCATTATGGCTTATACATATTTCATCCAGAGAGGAAATTAGTAATACCTCATCAGGATCAACAGGCTTGGTAAAGACTCGGAATCGCTTATCAATAGCAAGCCTATGTGTGACATTTCTTAAGAAAATCCTGAGTTCTCTAAATGTATCTTCTTCTTGTTCTTCCAGCTGTTTAACTTCTTCTGCTGTCAGCGATCTTGGTTCAGGTGGTGGTGCTACTGGGAGTACCTCCAAGGCCTGCAAAACTTTATGTGGATGGAAGATTTTAGTTAATACCCTCCACAAAATGGAGGGCAACAAATGACTCAAATCATACAGAATAAGACTCTGAGGGACTATTTTCTTTACAACTGATAGGAAACCAAGAATTTAGTCTTATCCCTACATATATTCCAGAAATAACTGTAATTTACAAACTTTGAAAATACATTATTCTTTTTTTTTTGTTTTGTTTTGTTTTTTTAGACAGGGTTTCTCTGTAGCTTTGGAGCCTGTCCTGGAACTAGCTCTTGTAGACCAGGCTGGCCTCAAACTCACAAAGATCCACCTGCCTCTACCTTCCGAGTGCTAGGATTAAAGGCATGTGTCTCCAATACCCAGTGAAAATACATTATTCTTAAAACAAGAATATTTTAACTATGAAAAGTCTTTAGTTTGTGAACTAATGGGAAAAAAATGTGATGCTCCAAATATATCAGATTTTTAACTTCCTTTAAGGAAGTAAGACAATGAATATTCAGGACTAAAAGAATAATCAAGAAAGGGGACTGGAGGTGGCTTGGTGGGTAAGACTGCCATCAAGCCCCTGATCCGAGTTCCAGGAGTGACTTCTACAAGCTATCTTTCTAACCTGTGCATGCACACACCTTTAGTCCCAACACTTGGGAGGCAGAGGCAGACAGATTTCTTTGAGTTCAAGGTCAGCCTGGACTATGGAGCGAGTTCTAGAACAGCCAAAGCTATACAGAGAAACCATACCTCAAAAAACAAAGAAGAAATGAGGGGAGCCCTCTTTCAAGAAAGAGCTCAACAGTTAAGAGCTTCTGTTGATCCTGCAGTGAACCTGGGCTCATTCCCAGTACTGATATCCATAACTCTAGCCCTGGGTTAAGTAACTCTTTAGACAGCAAGGAAGGATAAAGATAGAAACTTTACAAGAACCAAAAGTGAAACTGTGACACTGTGTATATGTTAAAAAGTTTAAAAACCAAACAAAAAACAGAAAAAGGTGGTGGTACTATAGGTAAAAACACAGTACTAGAGCTGGAGAGGTTGCTCAGTGGTTAAGACTACATCCTGCACTCAGTTCCCAGAACTCAAATCAGGTGGCTCACAACTGCTTAAAACTCTAGTTCCAGGGATTCAGCCACCCTATTCTGACCTTCACCAGCACCATCTCTCATGTGTGTATACCTCTACACAGTCAAAAATAATCTTGAAAAGAAAAAACACAGTTCTAAAAAATGAGCCTGGAAGGACAGGCTGGGGCTATTCTAAGAAACACCTTATGTGCCTTAAGAACATTTTAGTCTATTTTAGCAGGAAGCAGAGGTATTTTAAACAGTAAACATGTCACCTTCATAACTGAGGGTTTGAGTTTGTGCTATCAGGTAAATATCAATTTATTAACTGTTACTTACTTAGTTCCATTTTCTTAAAAATATTCTCTATTAGCTGAAATAACTAACCTGCTTTCTTTTTTGACACAGGAGGCTTTGCAGCTTGTTTTAAAATCAAGTCTTCAAAAAATTTGGTCCGTTCTTCCTTATCTGGTAACTGGACATTAAAAATCTCTCCATAATCATGGGTAAACAATTCTTGTACCTTAAAAAAAATAGAAATAACATATACAGAATATTCATATATGCAAACACAATGTACATTACTGCACTTAATCAAACAGTATGTTAAACATGTATTTTTAATTAAAAAAAGTCTTTTAAAAGTAGATAGAGGTTAGAGGAGATTATTATGACATTATTTCTCATTTTTGCATCTACCATAAGTTATGAGAATCCAATAGCGTTCCTGCATAACATAGCTATCCCACTTGTGAGAACTTTTCTCTTTTTCAGGTCATAGGATTGAAACCAGGGTCTTGGGTATGCTGTATTCTAGTGCTCTATCACAGATAAGCCCAGCACTTACACCATTAAGTGTAAAAATGAAATACTATCCTTATACACATTATGGTCTAATCACTGATTCACTGAAAACCAGAAAGTTAAAAGCTGAATGATTTATTTATAGTCACACAAATTATTCATTCAAAAATAAGCAATTCCTAGGTGGTGGCGTTACGCATCTTTACTTTCAGCACTCAGAAGACAGGTGGATCTCTAAGTTCAAGGCCAGCATAGTCTATTGAGAAAGTACTAAGACAAAGCTACACAGAGAACCTTGTCTCAAAAAATACCAAAAAACAAAAAAGCAATTCCTCATCCTGTGCTACACCCCTACAAAATGTACTGGAATATACTTCAGAGTTTACAAGACAAAAAAGAGAGTTTGGGCAGAAGTACCCTCTATGAGTGAACAATACTGTTCCCAGAAGATAAGGTTATAAAATGAAAATCTCAGTGCCAGGAACATGGTATCTCCCTACAAATTACTAGTCAGTGAGGCCTCAGAGGAACAAGAAGAAAACAAACAAAACCCCACAAACCAGGGCCATTGCTCTTGGTTTGGTTTGTGTACCATAACTGGATGATAAGACTCTACCACTGAAGACATCACTCAATTAAATAAACATAATACATCACTGTCAAAAGACATCAACCTGAAAACTCTCAGGAAACTCTACTTACTGGCTAGCTTGCATAGTGCCAGAAGGTGCTATGTAGGCAGCTAAGGCAGAAAACCATAAATGGTCTTCTTACCTAACACTAGGCCCACTACAACACTGACCTGATAGCAATAGTGATATGATGGTTATGGGAGTAACCAGATGCTACCTGTTTGGATATAAGATCTGCTCCACAGGAGAGTTTTACTGTCTGGCATTGTAAACCTGATCAAAAGCCTAGAATTAAACTGATCATAGGCCTTAGCGGGGAACCTACTATTGTTTTGCTAAGCAGTTATGTTGTCAAACTGCATTCTAAATATTTTTATCTATACCCATAGCTCTCAACTTTGGTCAGAGAAGCTTTATACAGTTGGTAGAGATTAATACACAGATTCTTAATTGGTTGAAGTACTGAGTATAAGCAGCTGTGAATATTAAGCTACAGATGGGGTCATCTGTATCAATCTCCTACCATTAAGCTCACATATGGGGAGAACTGTGAATGTTTATCTTTGGACATGATGTGGTAGCTGCACACATCAACTCACAATAGATGTGGTTTTACCTGCCCATCAAAATTCCAGCATGAATGGGGAGGTACCTCTGAGGTCTTTCCTTCTGGATAAGCTCTTGAGGGTCTTCTTTTGAGAAAAAGGCCACTGGTAGGCTGCTCATGCCTTAGTGGATGGCCCATATCCATGCATACATGAATAGCAATAATTAGACTCACAGGGCTATTAACAAAAATTTTAAGTCACGAAATTGAGAGGTAGATGAGGTAGGTAGCACAAGTAGGAGGGGGTAATATATTGATACGATCAATATATATTGTATAAATATATGAAACTTTCAGAGTAAGAAACAGCAAAAAAAAAAAAAAAAAAAAACCTTTTTGCCGATGAACTATAGCTCAGTGGTAGAGTAGCTGGTTGTCATGTACTAGGCATTCTATTTGATCTCACTATCTTTAATGAGAGAAAAAAAAAAGAGAGAGACAGAAACATCCAAAATACCTACCACAGGGATTCAGACTTACAGGTTATAACTCATTACAAGATAATGAAAAGAACATGCAACTCATAAAGGAAGATGTTAAAGATTGAGTAATTCAAAAGGCCAGTGGTGGTGGTGTACTCCTTTAATCCCAGCACTTGGAAGGCAGAGGCAGGTGGATCTCTGAGTTCCAGGCCAGCCAGTGATATGCAGATATGCAGAGTAAACATTGAATTACAAAAAAAAAAAAAACAGAAAAAAAACCCAAAATCAACAACAAAGAAAGACAACACACAAAAAAGTAAATATGGCATAACACATGTACATTCTAAACAGTAAGCACACAACACAAACAAGTAACAATGGTGTATTTGTCTTTTTTAAATATTTATTTATTTATTTGTTAATTATGTATACAATATTCTGTCTGTATGCCTGAAGGCCAGAAGAGGGCACCAGACCTCTTTACAGATGGTTGTGAGCAACCATGTGGTTGCTGGGAATTGAACTCAGGACCTCTGGAAGAGCAGGCAATGCTCTTAACCACTGAGCCATCTCTCCAGCCCCAACAATGGTGTATTTGATAAAGACTATTTATTGATTCATTTACTTCAGTAGCACTTGAAATTTTACAGTGTTTCTATTTTGGCATAAGAAAACTTAAATAGCACCCTCCCCCGCAAATAGGTTACCTCTTCAGGCAAAGATGAATATGGTTTGTCAGAAGTTGCAAGTAGTAAAACTGGAGCAAATGAAGGTATATTCTGTAATAATGTCATAAATGTGGCTTTGAGTGTTGGTCCAACTATTTCCCACCACAAGTGGATATGTGGGACATAGACTATGCTTGGTGCTGTTCTCTTAGCTTCACGAATCATCTAATAAGGAAATTAAATCACATTTGGTTGCAAAGTCAACACACTAGTAATACTAGCGCAACAACTTCCCAGAATTTTCACATAAAACTTTCAAAGTTCTTGAATGTTGCTTTCAAAAAGCCCTTACAACTCTTTTAACTTCAGTTCTCACAATAATCAAATTATCTCATACCTTGCAAACAGGAAAAAATGAAATAGACATCTAATAACTCTCCCAAAGTCATACATGTGTTAAGTGGTAGATGTGAGAAATAAAACATATACTAGTCAATAACTAAGCAATTATACAGTTCTATATTGTAAACTTTAAGTCAGATTTCTTTTTTCAAAATTCAAGTTCAAAAACAGAGTAACCCTAAACTTTGTCTCAGAATAACTGCTTTATCTTATAACTTGTTGGCTGAAAAACAACTTACCTGAGAACATGTCTCTTCAGGAGATGTAGTACTGATGCCAAAGAGAACAGGAATGTCTAATGTATATACAGTAAATTTTTCCAAAGCATGGATGACAGCTGGTGCCAAGTGAGAACTCTGTCCAAATCCTGGTTCTCCCACTATTAATAATCTTGGCCGAAAAGACATAGGTTGGTAACAGGCATTTCTGAAAAAAATTAATAAGTTGTATTTTGGAGAAAAATTTAAATGTTTCCCTTAAATTGACAATTACAAATCTTCAGAAGCCTTGCCCATGTGAATAGCCAATTATAACATGGCTGAGTTAGCAATGATTGTCCCAGATTTAAGAATACTTTTACGTCATAATAACAGCTGTAATACATTTTGAAATTTTTTCTTCTTTAAGACAGAGTTTCACTATGAAGCTTTGACTGTCCTAGAACTCAATAAAGCAGACTAGGCTGACCTCAAACTCCTAAAAAATCCATCTGTCTGTCGCCCAAGCATGGGATTAAAGGTGTATGTCATCACATCCGGCCAAAATTTGCTACTTAAAAATTTACGTGCATGAGTGCTGAATACATGTTTACACCACCCATATACAATGTCTGTGGAGGCCAGAAAATGTTGTGACCCCCTAGAACTGGAGTCACAGATGGTTAACAACTGCCATGTGGTTACTGGAAAATGAACCCAGGTCCTCTGGAAGAGCAGCCAGTGCTCTTAATTGCTTAGCTATCTCTTCATACTCAAACTTTGATATTCTTTAACATATGTGGCACAGGCTAGAGACACCCTTAGGTGTCATTCTCAGGAACACTAACTACCTCTACTGGGACTGGGTCTCTTACTGATCTGGAACTCATCAATAAGGTTAGCCTGGGAGTTAGTGAGCCCAGGGATCCTGGCTTCCCAGTACTGGAATTACAAAGACACACCACCATTCTCAGCATTAGGTTTTCATGTTTGTAAATGCAAGCACTTAACCAATTGAGCCCTCTCACCAGCCTGATATTTTAACTTAAATAAAAAGCTGACTGGCTATCATCTTTCACCTTATCAGACAAATTTCACTCCGCTTTATGGAATTTACACAACAAAACATTCATTTGCAGGGAAAACATACCTATTTAAATGAAGAAAATTTAAATTTTCTTTTGCCTGATTAAAGGTTTTTTGAGAAAGTCCATTTTCAAACACCGATGGGATATCATCATCACTGTATGCCAAATCACTTTCTAGCAAAGGGCAAGAAACATCTACAAAATAATAAAAAACCTGTCCATTAGTAATTTTTCTTTACCATACTTTCTTTCTTTTAATGGTCAATCAAGTTTTATACCTGAATTTAAATCTTTGTTTGTTCTAACTTCCACATGTGGAAATACTTTCTGTAGGGCTTCTAAGATCATATGGACAGTATTTTGCAGGAGTGGTTTCACAATGGCAGACAGTGCCTGTCCAGGTGATGCCACAGCTCTTTGGGAAGCTGGTATTATCTTCTGCATAGCCATCTCAAAATCCTTGGCTGAGATATTAATTGAAGAGAGATCCAACTGTAGCTTCTCACTGGTGGTGTAGATCTGTGGGTACCGGCGACGTAGGGCACATAAAGCAGCTTCGGCACATATTGACTTGATATCTGCACCACAGTATCCTATTTCAATAAACCAAGGGGGGGGGAAGCAAAACCCTCAAGTAAAATTTAAAAATTAAGTCTTAACTAAAATTTTTATAAAGTGAACTTAGATGACTTCAACACATCAGTAACTTGTGAATGAAACATGCAAGCACTAAGTACAGGATAAGTTAAGAGCAAGAATTTTGTTGTGTTTTTTACTCTGTGATCTTTCAAGACTCACTTATATCTGCAGAGAATTATCTGTCCAGTGATAATACTGTCTAATTCACAGGGCTATCACTGCTTTCATATCTAATCTGATCTCCATTTTTAAAAAGACTTTTTAATCATGTGTATGTTTATGTGAAGGCATGTGCACAGGAGTGCACATGCCCACGGAGGCCAGAAATCCCAGGGTGCTGGAGCCACAGAGTTGTGAGCCACCTTGACTTAGATTCTGCAAACAGAACTAGAGACCTCTGAAAGAGCAGTATGTTCTAACAACTAAGCTATCTCTCTAGCCCTCAATTTTCTGACCTTTAAATTCTAATTTTTTGAGAAAAGGAATCATTATACACCTATGGCTGACCTGGTACTCACTATACATGTCAATCCTGCCTCAGTTTCCCAAGTGCTGGGGATATAGGAATATGTTGCTACACCTTGGACAATATCTAATATCTAGGATCTTGGAGGGAAATACATGCCACAAAGGAGATGGAAACAATGATGCCTTTCTTTTTAGATGAGCTCCTCCTCCCTGTGCAGTTGAGCGTGGCCATAGACACGCAGTCTGCCGTCATCCGTCACTACTAGCACTGCATATGTGTGCTGCTGAATCTAGTCACATCTGCCGTTTTGTTGTGCATGACTATGGGTATGTAGAGGTCAGAGGATAACTTTGTAGAGTCCAGTTATTTCCTCCCATCTTCATGTGTGTTCCAGAGATTTAACTCAGGTTACTGGGCTTGAACTGCAAGCAACTTTATCTACTAGGCCAAATCTAAACTTCAAGGCAAGACCCATTTTGTTCCATCTTTGAAATGAACACAACATTTTTCACATGTGCTCAAAACAATATTTACCAACGCAGTTTTCTGCTAATTCTTCTAGAAATATATCCAGTGGTTTTGGATTCCAATCTCTTGTATGAATCTTCAGAATCTCTTTTCGAGCCTGTGGGGGGGAAAAGAGCTCTAATTTTAATTTTTATACCTATAATCAAGTTACTCTAATTAGAAAAGCTTCAATTTAAACTACTTTTAAAGTAATCAAAACCTAATATAAATAGAAGTATAAGACCACAAAAATGAGGAAAAAGATGCGCCTGTAAGCATTTAACAAAATTAAGCAGATTTCCAAGTAACGTGCCCAAGTTATATTCATCATTTATGTAAATTTAAAAATTAAACAAAATATTGCTCATTCTGGAGTGCATTAAGAATTAAGAATACTGACAACTCTACTCAGTTTCTTTGTTAAGAATATATATTTTAGGACTGGAGAGTGAGGGGAGGGGGAGTGGGGAGAGTGGGAGGGAAATGGGAGGATGCGGAAATTTTTAATAGATAAAATACTTCACTAAAAAAAAGAATATATATTTTTTCAATTTTAATTTGTCTGTAAGTGGGTATGTGTACCTGAGTGCAGGTGCTTTTAGATTCAAGAAGAGGGTGTTGTATTCCCTAGCTGGAGTTATAGACGGTCCCGGGCCACCTGATGCAGGTGTTGGGGACCTAACTTGGGTCCTCTGACAAAGAAAGCACCCTCAGCCATTACTACAGCTCTACTCATATTTTATTATAAGCTTCTCAAAAGCATTAAGTGGTTTTAGCCTAATTGTTGCAGTACAAGGGTGTTCAGGAAAAAGTCACAGCTAATGAGCTGGCTAAGGACTAATTAAGCTACTAAGATGGAAGGATATGCTTAACTTAAAACAATTTTAAGAGCAGTTAAGAAGGGAGATATGCTTAAAGAAAATAAATGACCTCTATTGACTTCTTTTGAATAGTCATGACACCAAAGTAAAGTCTTCAACTTTTTACTGTATCAAAACTTGTTGGGCTGGAGAGATGGTTCAGCAGTTAAGAGCACTGGCTGCTCTTCCAGAGGTCCTGAATTCAATTCCCAGCAACCACATGGCTCACAACCATCTGTAATGAGATCTAGAGCTCTCTTCTGGCCTGCAAGCAAACATGCGGACAGAACACTGCATACATAATAAATAAATAAATAAATAAATAAATAAAATCTTTAAACAACAACAACAAACTTGTTAGTGGGAGTGGAAAACAGCTCAGTGGATTACGGTACTTGTAACCAAACTTGATGAACTGAATCCTTCCCACCAAACCAACATAGCACAGGGAGAAAATTGACTCCAAGTTGTTTTCTGACTTCCACACCTGCACTGTGGCACAAATACTCCCTGTCTATTCCCCCACCTGTCATAAAAAGATGTAATTGTACTAAATTGTTAAAAATAAAAAGTATTTAAAATTTTCTTACGTCTTTATCGGGTAGACTAAAAAGGAATTCTCTGTCAAATCGACCAGGCCTTCGTAACGCAGGGTCTATGGAATCTAGTCTGTTGGTAGCTCCAATGACTACAATTTCTCCTCTGCTGTCCAAACCATCCATAAGAGCTAACAGTGTTGAAACAATAGAACTAAACATAAAAATAAGAAAATAAATTAGTGTTATGAACAAAGAGCCTATTACTCAGAAATATTTTTTTTGGTAAGGTTTAATGTATAAACATGCAAAGGAATTTTCTTATGGAACCTAGCTACTTTTCAATGGAAAACAAAACACAGGGAAACTGGAGAGATGGCTCAAGGGTTTAAGAACCCTTGCTGAGAAAGAGGACCAGAGTTCAAATTCCCCTAGAACCCATATAGAAGTCAGGTATCACTGAGAATGTTTATGGCCTCAGCATTGTGAAACAAAAGATAAGTGAATCACCAAAGCTCACTGGCTCACCAGTTAGTCTAGCCAAGCAGTGAGAGAACTTGTCTCAAAACTAATGAGGGCTGACTGAGGAGATGGCTCAGTAGTTATAGTGCTTGCTTTGCAAGATTAAGAATTGGAGTTTAGATCACCAGAACACACTTAATAGCCAGGATGAGTGTGGCAAACTTGCCTGTAATTTCTGACAGGGAGCAACCTTGATTGAGGGAGTCATTATGGGGCTAGCAAGAAAGCTGGCACTAGAGAAATTCCCAGGAATCCACAAGGATGACCCCAGCTAAGACCCTAAGCAATTGTGTAGAGGGGGCCCGAACTGGCCTTGCCCTGTAGTCTGACTGATGAGTATATTAAATGTCATCATAGAACCTTCATCCAGGAACTGAAAGAAGCAGGTACAGAGATCTATAGCAGAACACTGGGCTGAGTTCCCAAAGTCCAGTCAAAGAGAGGGAAGAGTGATAATATGAGCAAAGGGGTAAAGACCATGATAGAGATACCCACTGAAACAGCTTATCTAAGCTAATGGGAGCTCACAGACTCTGGCCTGACAGTGGGGGACCCAACATAGGAACAAACTAGGCCCTCTGAATGTGGGTGACAGTTGTATGGTTGTGGCATACTTTGGGGCCACTGGTGGTGAGACCAGGATTATCCCTACTGGCTATACTGGCTTTTTGGAGTCCATTGTAGGGGAATTTGAAAGGGATACCTTGTTCAACCTAGATGTAGTGGGGAGGGTCTTAGTCCTGCCTCAAAGCAATGTGCTAGACTTTATTGACTTCCCACTGGAAGCCTTACCCTCTAAAAAGTGGATAGGGAGTAGGTGACGGGAGCAGGAGGAGGGGAGTGAGTGGGAACTGAGAGTGGTATGTAAAATACAAAGAGATAGGTTTTTTTTAAATTAATTAATTAAAAAAATGATCATCAAAAAGTATAGGCAGCTGTTGATGTAGCTCACTGGTAATATCTTACTAAAAGCACAGGCAATAGAAGAGTAAGAACAACCTGACACATCATTTTATGTAAGTACTTCATGAAAGTAACCCTTTACGTCAAAGTGAGTAACAATACTCCTGCATCATCTAATACCCAGTTCTTTCAGTTACCCCCTATCTTTTGCAGTAGTGAGGATCCATCCTCTTACCCTGTGAATGTTAGGCAAGCTCTACATCACTGAGCTATACCCCAAACCCCGAAAAGTATCTTTCATGCTTGATTTGTTCAATTCAAGATCCGTAAGATCCACATACTATGTGTGGCCATTTGTACCTCAAATCCATAGCAATGTATGTTCCCCCACTCCACACCATTTTTTGTTGAAAAATGAAAGTCATTTGTGTCCTAAAATTTGCTTTCTATGTTCTGGATTGGGCTGACTGCTTGCTGATGGGGTCATTTCAACTTACTCTTCTTTCATATTCTCTTGTAAAATACAGAGACCCCAGAAGCTTAGTTGGTGCAAGTTAAATGTCTCATAGGATGTGATTTCTACTCAATCGCTGAGGCAGGTACATGCTATCAGTTTCTCACTTAAGACCAGCTTCATGAGGTTGTTTCCCACGTCTATTTCCCTGGTTTTTTATTTTGGATAGGAATGTGGCAAGAAGCTCTGACAGAGTAAGTGCTTGATCTAGCCAAGTCTGGATTTGAACTCCTGATCTTCCTTCAGCCTCTATCTCCCAAGCGTTGAAATTGTAGGTTTGTGCTACTATGCCTGGCTCCCTTTAAATTTATTAATTAATATTATTTCAAGTATTGAATTACCCTAAATTAGAATATATATAAGATAAGGATTGTTTGCTTCAATTTTCAGAGTAACAGTTGGTGAAGAGGCAACAATGGAGGTGATCAACTGAACTAAACAAAATTTGTTTTTTAAAATTTTTTTTTGTAAACTTTTACAGTCATTTATTTCTGATATGCAAATTGTCCTACATCAGCTAACTGGAACCTTCCCAAGATTGATTCCTCAGCATTCCTTTTCCAGTGCTGCAATCTGCTCTAACCTACTATGATGACAGCTGTTCTCAAGCCATCTTAGCCTTCAGTTACTTTTTTCCTTAGTAAAAAAAGATTCATATTGAGTTCCTTTCAAATTAAAAGGAGGGGGGATCTTTTGGTTTGAGACGACATCTTGCTTTGCAACAGAGTCTGGCACAACTCACAATGTAGTAGTCTAAGATGACCTTGGATTTATGGCGATCTTCTTGCTTCGGCCTTCAGAGTACTAGGACTGCAGGCATTTGGTACCACATATGGCCTTGCTAAAATCTGGTGTTCCAATTATTAATATTTTAAATATAAATAAAAACTGAGGGCTAAGCCGGGCGGTGGTGGCGCACGCCTTTAATCCCAGCACTCGGGAGGCAGAGGCAGGCGGATCTCTGTGAGTTCGAGACCAGCCTGGTCTACAGAGCTAGTTCCAGGACAGGCTCCAAAGCCACAGAGAAACCCTGTCTCGAAAAACCAAAAAAAAAAAAAAAAAAAAAAAAAAAAAAAAAAAAAAAAAACCCTGAGGGCTAGAGAGATGGCACAGTGGCTAAACACATATTGCTTTTCCAGAGGACCCAGGTTCAATTCCTAATAACCATACCAGGTGGCTTATAACAAGCCTGTAACTCCAGCTCCAGAGGACCCAACAACTGTAGCTTCTACTGGCACACACATGCACGACATATACTACACACACACATTATTTTAAAAATCCTTTAAAAAAACAAAAAAGTACTGTGTATGTGTGTGTGTGTGTGCACGCGCGCGCACGCGCATGCCATAGAACACATGGAAGTCAAAGTCTGTTGTATACTTTTACTGTGAGTTCCAGGGATCAACCTCAAATTACTCTTATGCCTTGAGTGCATACTTCATCATCTTTGCAGGATCTAATGTTTGGAATTTTATACTCATGAAAATCTTACTTCCTAACATTACTCAAATACTTATTTGTAATGCTCTACATGTTAAGGCACAAAAGTTTGATTTTCTTTACTTTAAATCAGGGCTGGTCTCAAACTTGCACCTACGGCTTGCACATCTGAAGGTGTGCACTACTATGCCTAGATAGTTTTGTCTTTAATGTACTAAATTCTTAAAAAAAAAAAAAAAACTAGAAATGTTTACTGCAAAATGTTGAGCTTTTGAGAAAAGAAAATCCAAATACTAAATTTCTGTTAAAATATGTAGTACATATTTGAAATGCAATATTCCTGTTTGCTAAAATTACTCTATTTCTTAGTTAAAACTTATCTGATCTCTTTATAAAACTACCTCAAAATATAGTAATTCACTCAATTGTAAACTACAGCACTATTAAATGTTTCTCCCAACACAATAAAAACAGTGGATGTTTTATATAAAGTTTGTGATTACTAAAAAGAATTCAGATAAATCTACTCTACTATGGCATTTAACATAATCAGTTAACATAACAAGAAAAACTGTCATTAAGGACAGTAATAACTATACTATCTATCTATCTATCTATCTATCTATCTATCTATCTATCTATCTATCTATCTATCTATCTATCTGGTGTTAGAAAAGCAAAACCTACCTATTAACTACATGATTATATCTTGCTCATCTTCTACATTATATATAAACTACTGATGTATTTGAAGGCATGCAATGTGGTTTAGGGTATCTCAAAAAATTGGGCAATCACATGCAGCAACTTGTGATACCATTTGAAAAGAAGCTCTGAGCAGGGCAGTGGTGGTGCAAGCCTTTAATCCCAGCACTTGGGAGGCAGAGGCAGGCAGATCTCTGTGAGTTCGAGACCAGTCTGGTCTACAAGATCTAGTTCCAGGACAGGCTCCAAAACCACAGAGAAACCCTGTCTCGAAAAACCAAAAAAAAAAAAAAAAATAGAAAAAAGAAAATTAGCTCTGAAAAACTAAAGCTGAATTGGAACTGAAAACTTATGGCTGGGAAATGTGGTTCACATTCTCTGCATAATATGTTTGAGGCCCTGGGTTCACTCCTAACACTTCAAACAAACAAAAACCTAACAAACTAACAGAGTTGGTATATTTGTAGGTTCTCTTCTAATCCTGGAGAAAAAGTGTCAGGTCCCAAAGAAACCCAGGATAAGTCTAGTCTCACTTACTACCTATGGCCCCTCCTAGTCCTTCTCACCCTTGCCCCCTACCCTAAACCTTTCCAGCCTAGGGGTTGGACTTCTCTTCCCCCAGCTTCTGATTTCTGTATAATCCAGCCATTTGGGACATAGTTCTTTTGGCCCCTTGGCCCTCTCTCTCTGTCCCTCATTCACTCTCCCCATCTCTCCTTTTATAGCATGGTTTAGTTTGGACCCTTCCAGATGCCTCTGGCTGAATTCTCCCTCATATCTACAATACAACCCTCCTCAATCATACATAGGAGCAGTTATGTCCTTATTTTCACTCAAAAAGTACAACTTTTCTATCATTTTCTTTGTTTTCAAAACAAGGTTTCTCTACATATCCCTGGCCCTCCTGGAATTCAGGTTGTAGACCAGGCTGGCCTTGAACCCAAACCCAGAGATCCATCGACCTGCCTCTGCCTCTTGGGTAATGGGATTAAAGGTTTGTACCACCACCACCAAGTGTAGCTCAATTTTTTTCTTATCTTTAAAATGAGGTTTGGTAGTCTTATCTTAAACCAGTAGAATTATCCAAGGAGATATTTTTATTTGGCCCAGGTATCCCCTTAAAAGCCATTTGGGGCATAGTTCTCTTGGCCCTCTCTCCTCTCTTTTTTCTCTCCCTCCCTAGCTCTCCTCTCAATGCTTGGTTCAGTCTGAACCCTTCCAGATGCCATATGTGCTGATTTGATTAAGAATGGCGCCCATAGATTCATATATTTGAATGTTGAAGTCACCAGGGAGTAGAACTGTTTGAAAGGTTTAGAAGGATTAGGAGGTGTGGCCTTATTGGAGGAAGTGGGCTTTGGAGTTTCAAAAGTCCATCCAAGAATCAGTCACTCTCTCTACCTGCTGCTTGTGGATCCAGTGCCTGATTGCATGCCATCATGTCCCTTGCCATAATAGTCTAACCTCTGGAACTATAAGCAAGTCCCCAATTAAATGCCTTCCTTAATAAAAGTTGCCTCGGTCATGGTGTCTCTTCACAGCAATAGTGACTAAGACACCTGAGGGCTGGGAATATACCTCAGTGGTAAAGCACTTGAAGAGCAAGCTTAAGGCCCTGGAACAATCCCCAGTACTGAAGGAAGTTTAAAAAGGACAAAGCATCTGAACTAGTTCGCAACATTTAAGATATTTAAATACTTGAGCATAAAACTTGAGAAAGAAAATCAAATTCTTAGGTCCCAGTTGTAGACAGGCTAGAACTACAGATAACTGGCTTCATCAGCCATTCTATATCACAGCCTTATTCTCACCCATGGCCTGTGAATATATTTGGATTTTAAGTCATATCTTCTATAACCAAGATGTTAAAACTATTAATAAATAACCTGATTTTCAGAATAGGCTCACTTTAAATATGTGTATGTATTTGGGTTTCTTTTACCATTTAATACTTTCATGTAACAGCAACACAATCAGTCACGTTTTACCTGTGAATCTGATCTTGCCTGCTAGATCGTACTGGAGCCAAACCATCTATTTCATCAAAGAAAATAATTGCAGGGCGCATCTGATAGGCCTAAAAGAGGGTTCAGGAGTCCTGTGTCAGCATTTTAATCTATTTTCATTCAAATTTGCAAAGAACATATAATTTACAAATCAGAATATATACCCTTTTCAATCTATTTTCATTCAGTCTTGCTTACCAGAACGCCATGCATAGCTATTTTATAAGACTGATATAAATCCCAAAAACGGTTTTTAAAATTTTACATATATACATTATTTTAACATAATCTTATTTGCATTTTCTTCTGGAAACAACCAAAATATTACAGTAGTTAAGTATCTTAGATTTCATACAGTTATAGTTACTGGACACACAGAAAAACTTCATAACTGTCTATGAAAACAAATAACGAAGGATAGTAACATTCTCCCCCCATATTAGGTAGAAAAATATTACTCAATAAAATGCCAAACTTAAAAAAAGAATCTTAGTAAAACAAAATGAAAACTTAGCTCAAAAAAGTGTTCAAAAAGATTGTCAGTATCAGGCATGGTGGTACACATCTTTAATCCCAGCATTTGGGAAGCAGAGCTCTGATTTCAAATCTAGCCTGGTCTACATAACGGGTTTCAGGACAGCCAAAGGCTACATAGATCATGCCTTAAAAGCAAAAGCAAAAACAAAATTCCCTCAAACAAACAAAATCCCCTTCAGCAGTACATCCTAGTAGAGCAGAATGTATTATTTCATAATGTACCTTCAATACAATCTGGCATAGAAACTGAAAGCTATTCCAGGGAAGAATTACATTCAGTTTCTATATTGTGAAGTAATTTACTACCATTAAATCCCTTAGGAGGAGATTATTTCTCCTCCTTACTAGGTATGAGCTCTAATACTTCTAAGAACTAAAATCCAATTATTCCTCTCTATATAAAGTTGTTTGCTGTAGGTCAGCATATTGACACTACAAAAAAAAGAAGTCAAGACATTGCTGCTAATGTGATTCAAGATGGCATTTCAAACTTGGCAGTACTTCAGAGGCAAGAAGGGTGCACGACCAGAGGGAGGGTCATGGATCCTTACTCTACAATGTCAGAGCAGGAACATGTGGCTGAGGAGTTCCTGCATGAAGGCACTCAGAGGGCTTTTTGAAACTGAAGCCAAGGTCGTAATGGATACCCCAAGATGTTAGAGATGCCAGAGCCGTGACATCTGATAAGGGGAACTACATACAAGGAGCAGGACCAGTCCAAGAGAGAATTTTTAAGATATGAACTCCCAGCCTCCTATTCCTGACACCATGCCTGTTACTTGCTGCTGTGCCTCTCACCATGATGGACTCTTATCCCTCTGGAATGGTGAATCCAGAGTAAACCTTCTTCCATTAAAAAAAGAAAAAAAAAACCCTCATACACTTGAATCTGTATATTAAAATCTAAAGAGGTAAATTTTAATATCATACCTGATCAAATAGCAATCGCAGCTGTCTTTCGGATTCTCCAACCCATTTACTCAGACAATCAGCACCCTTCCTCATGAAAAATGCCACTCTTTTATCTCCTTGACTGCACTCATTGGCAAGTGCTCTAGCAACCAATGTTTTTCCAGTTCCAGGTGGACCATAAAACAAACAACCTCTGTAAAACACATTAAACACTTAGTATTAAATTAAGATAGACTACTAAAACAAAAATTAAGAACCACTCTCATAACCACTTTAATTAGCTAATTAAAAATATTAAATAACTGAAGTAGCTTCATTATATACAAAGTACAGGTTAAAACTTTGGGAGTTAATACCAATACAGTACGATTAATCAGAAACTAAATAAATGCTTTTTAAACACACTGTCCTTTACTACTGGCCATGCACAGCATACATATATTACCTTGCATATATAATCAAGAAACACAATCATATAATTCTCTTGATTTCGTAGTGGAGGGGATAGTATTTCAAAGAGAAACATACAGAAAACTGGTCCAAAATCTTATTAGTAATTGTGTGTGTGACTAGAGGACAGCTCTGCAGAGCTGGTTCTCTCCCCACCTTTACAATGGTTTTAGGGATCAAATTCGGGCTGCCAGGCTTGTGATTAGGGGCGCTTGATGCTCTTCCAGAACCAGCTCCCAGCATTCGAGCCTGGTGGCTCGCAAGCAGTCTGTAACTCCAGCTCTAGCAATACAATGACTTCTGGCTTCCACAGGCACTGCCCACACAGGCGGTACACATTCATACCAGCACATAAATATAATTAATTTTAAAAGGGAAACTAGGAACTAGCACATTAAAAGGAGTTAATCAGCAAAAAGTTTAAGAGGACAGGGGAAATGACGTAACCTGTCATAAAAAGTGCTGCTACGTAAGTTTGAGCACCTTAGTTCAAATTCCCAGAACACATGCAAAAAGCTGGTTGAGGTTATGTGTAAACCTGTAATTCCAGTGTTGTGGGAAATGGGATAAAAGCATTGCTGGAGCATGCTGGTTGGCAGTCTAGCTCCAGATTCAGCGAGAGCCTGTCTCAAAGGAATAAGGTGGCAAGTATCAGAGCAGACACCTGACAGCTGCCTCTGGCCTCCACACGCTAGCATGAGCACCTGCACCTACTCACTCACTCACTCACTCACTCACTCACTCACTCACTCACTCACTCACTCACTCATGCATGCAAAATTTAAGTAAAAACTGTAAAGCTGTAAGAAAGAGAAGCAACAGTAGCACAACACACATTATGGCCACAAGAAAAAGCATATTTAGGCTACCTTGGGGGTTGAATTTTAAACTTCTCAAAGACTTCTGGATAAAGTAAGGGAAACACCACCATTTCTTTTAGTGCTGCAATATGATTGGACAGGCCACCAACACTGTCAAATCGTACCTGGAATGAAATAGGACACAGATCTGAGTTAAAATTAAAACATTGCCCTATATCGTCACATCATCCCACAATCAACTGATTAACTGTAGTATTCCCAATATATTTTTGTTTTGTTTTGTTGTTTTTCTTTTTTGTTTTTTTGTTTGTTTTTTTTTTTTGGTTTTTCGAGACAGGGTTTCTCTGTGGTTTTGGAGCCTGTCCTGGAACTAGCTCTGTAGACCAGGCTGGTCTCGAACTCACAGAGATCCGCCTGCCTCTGCCTCCCGAGTGCTGGGATTAAAGGCGTGCGCCACCACCGCCCGGCTGTTTTTTTGTTTTTCGAGACAGGGTTTCTCTGTGGCTTTGGAGCCTGTCCTGGCACTAGCTCTGTAGACCAGGCTGGTCTCGAACTCACAGAGATCCCCCTGCCTCTGCCTCCCGAGTGCTGGGATTAAAGGCGTGCGCCACCACCGCCCGGCTGTTTTTTTGTTTTTCGAGACAGGGTTTCTCTGTGGCTTTGGAGCCTGTCCTGGCACTAGCTCTGTAGACCAGGCTGGTCTTGAACTCACAGAGATCCACCTGCCTCTGCCTCCCAAGTGCTGGGATTAAAGGCGTGCGCCACCATCGCCCGGCTTCCCAATATATTTTTAAATATTTATTTTGTATGTGTCACCATGTGTAAGTTGGGAATCAAACTCAGGTCCTCTGCAAGAGCAAAAAATGCTAAAAAGGCTGAGCCATCTCTCTAACTCCCCAAAATTTGTTTTTAAAATGTATAAAGATTTAAGTTCCTGATAAGAAAAAAAAAATCAGTTTTTTTTAAACTTAAAACAAAAGTAAAAGTGAAGAAAATTACACCTCAAGTCAAGCACAAATTTTAAAATACTCACTGAAGAATCTAGTTGCATTGGATCAACATCAGCAAGGTTTGCTCCAATTTTCATTCGATCTTTATAAATCCCTCTTATTTCATCTTTCCGAAAATTTAGTGGAAGGCACCTATTAAAAAAAACACATGCACACACATGCACAAATACACACACACACAAACATATATATAAAGTCACACTTCAGATCACCCCCCTCCCTAAATCCCATATCACACTATTATTTTTCTTCTTTAAAAATGTTTGGGGTTGGGGAAAATGGCTCAGTGAGTAAAGTACTTGCTGCCAAAATGGAGGAAAAGAGTTTAGCAAACTCCCAAATATATTAGAATCTGGGTAGAAGTGGCAGGCCCACCACAATCTCAGGATCCTCGAAGTAAAGATAAAGAATCCTCAGAGCGAGCTGGTTAGCCATACTAGCCCCAAGACTGAGCCCCTATGCAGTGAGAGACCCTGTCTCAAAACACAAAGTGGAGACTGACTACGGACGGAACCCACCCAGTGTCAACCTTCAGATTCTACACAAACACGTGGACTGGAGTTACAGACCATTTGTGAGCCATCATGTGGTTGCTATAAGGCATGATAGCAGGTGCATTTGGAAAATCAGGAGTTCAAGATCCTAAACTAAATAACATAAGTTCTAGGCCAGCCTGAGTTATGTTAGACTTTGTCTCAAGAACAATAATCAACCAATCAGCCAAACAACCCAACCCTCCTGATTCAAACATTATTTCCTGCTTGAAAATACTTTATTATTAGAATTCAATATTGCATTGATACCTACCCACCTAGCTATAAACAAGAACAATCCCTGAATTGGCAAGAATGTGGACTTACTACAATTGAAAATAATCTTTCAGTTTCAATTAATAATTTTCCAATTAGTTTAAAAATTTTAAATGAAAAAAAATATTCCCTCAAGCTAATGTTCACCAAGCCAATATTAAAATTTATTACAATCCCCTATACCACCTTAGTGTCTGTAGAGACCTGCTGGGAACAGGACTTCTACAGGCAAATATATCTGACAAGGCCATTTTTGTGGGCTCTAAGGGCTCTAGAACCAAAAAGAACACATGGCTCCTTTTAAAACTGAAGGTGTTTATGCCTGAGATGAAAATGATTCTACTTAGGCAAGACATGTGCTAATGTGAATAAAACCAAAAATAAAACACTGGTTCCTAGAGTCAAACTGAGCAAAAACAGAGGAATCTTGGGGTAAGGTAACTTGGGCTTATGTAAACACATTGGCAAGATACCTGCCAAATTCTGATGCAACCTTCTTACAAAGACCCAGCATGTGTGTGATACTGAACCCTGACAGATTTAAACTAATGAAAAGTATATAAATAAGTGTGGATTTGTGCTTTTGGATAAAAAAATAAAAATAAAAAAATCTAATATACTGGTCTATTAAAAAACAAAACTGTAACCATATGTTCTATTCTGTCATTTGTCTTAACTATAGATATTTCTAGTCAGGCAGGAGTTTGCTTTGTGTTAACCTCTGGTGCAACCTTTTAATCAGTTAGGCTGCACTCATTCACAAATTATTCTACTTTCTCGTCATATAAAAAGGTATCTGAGGACCAGCAGCTTGGCTCACAAGTAATTTCTGGAGCTCACACAAGTAGAAGGAAAAACCAACTAAATTAAGTCCTTTGACCTCCACAGGCCATAGCATGCACGTGTCCTGTGCCACAAAACAAATATATAATTGTAAGAAAATTTTATTTTTAAATATATTTGATAGTTTTATAACTCATCCATTCCATCTCTTCTCCCAAATTTTTGTTTTTGTTGAGATCAGGCTTACCACATAGCCCAGGCTGGCCCTAGAACTCTTAAGCCCCAAAGCACTTAAAGGTGCAAGTCACCACACTAGGGTCTGAGCTCACCTGTTAATAGCTCTATTGCGGTTCCTTTTTCTTCTCCTCTCAAAGTGCTCATCTTCAGAAGAAGAAGAGGAAGTAGAGTCACTACTGTGGATTGCGTGCCTTCGCCTAAACAGAGAAACTGAAATCATGATGAGGGAAACAGGAAAACGGCAGAGGACATAAGCACCAGAAATATCTAATGATCTAAAAAGACTTGTGTAAACTTAACATATTTTCTAAAACAATGAAGCAAGCTTTGTTGGCTAATTTCTGAGGTAAAGACACAACCAAGAGAAAGGGAAGAAAAACAAGAGGCTAGAGCTGACCTTCAAATGTTCATTAAGATTAAAGAAAATGTCGGCAGTGAGTTCTTAGTCTTGAAACAGGGGCTCTGTGTAGTCCTGACTGAGATGAAACTCACTATGTAGAGCAGATGGGCCTTAAACTGACCTGCCTATGTTTCCCAAGTGCTGAGAGTAAAGGCCAGTGGCATCAGGCCTGACTGAATATGCATGTTTAATATTATATAAAGTTTTACATTAGAAATTACCTATTTTTGAAATGACAAGTAATTTAAAAAAAAAATACTTTCAATCAAAGAAAAAAGCTATCAAGAAAGAAGGGTAAGCAAGATTGCTCACTGGGTAAGGGTGCCTATCACCAAAGCTAAATACCTGTGTTTTAATTCCTGGGACCCATAAAATGAAAGCAGAGAACTGACTTCCTCAAATTGTCCTGACCTTCATATGTGCATAAACATACACTGGCATGTACTAAACATCCGTAAAATGCTGTGGGGTCTAAGAGTATACCTTAGTAGTAGAATGTTTACTTTTTTGACATGAAGGAAGCCCTGGGAAATAGTAAAGAATAAGATGGTGTCAGGCATAGTGGAACACACCTTTAATCCCAGCACTAGGGAGACAGGATAATCTCTGTGAGTTTAAGATCAATGAGTTCCAGGACAGTCAGAGGCACACAGTAAGACCGTGTCTTCAAAAAAATACAAAGCAGGCGGTGGTGGCACATGCCTTTAATCACAGTACTCGGGAAGCAGAGATGGGCAGATCTAAGTGAGTTCTACAAGAGCTAGTTCCAGGGACAGCTAGGACTGTTACACAGAGAAACCCTGTCTCGAAAAATAGAAAACAAAATAAAAAAGAATGGCCTTTTATTTAAAGTATGTTGTCAACTGTATCACCTAACTGTTAAGCATAGTATGGAACTCCAGTTTCCTTACAAAATAATGTGATTAAATTCTTAGATTAGTCAGTAAATAACAAGCCAAGTTCTACAAATACACAGGAAAAATGCCTTTGGACAGTTGCAAAGACTCACAGAAAGAAAGAAAATCTGCCTGAGAAAACTTTAACCATTCTATTGGCTTAGAAGCTACAACTTCTGAGTTAAAAATATAATGAGTAAGCAAGTATTTTCAGACACAAAAGGTTCACAATCTTTTATAAAAGCACCTATACAATCCATGTCTAGAATCTATCTTTAAAAAGACTGGGCTGGAGAAATGCCTTAGAGTTAAGAGCTCTTCCACTGGACCTGGGTTTGATTCTCAGTACTCACATAAAGGCTTATAACTGTCTGGACTCTAGTCCCAGGGGATCTGATAACCTCTGTGATCTCAACAAATATAGCACAAAAGACGAACAGATTCGTGTACAGGCAAAACACCCACACACATAAAATAAATCTCTATAAAACAGCACAAATCAATTTATGGTCTCTATACCATTCACTGTGATTGTTCATAGTTTTTAACAGGAATGCTAACATCTATGGGTTACATGATAACCCTTGTAAACATTTAAGAAAATCTGAAATTTCAAACACAAATGTTCTCTAGAGTTTTAAGGGCTTGTAAAGCCAGACTAAGTGAGAAAATAACCCTCTAATGATCTATGTACCAAAGACCATTTCTGTGACATCCTGCAGGCAAAATTATCTAGTGCAAGCCTGCATGTTTAGTAATATTGTAAACACTCTAACATATTCTCACTATATGTAAACTTACCCTATATTCATAGAATCAAAACACATTTCACAGTTTGAAGAAATGTCAGATTTACTGACTGTTTTCCATATACCCATCTGACATATTTATTTCTCACCACCTACTGCTCTAACAAGCATGTGTGGATTCCAGGGCCTTGCATATGTTAAGCAAATGCTCTACCACAGAGATACACCAACCAGCCTTCTCATTTAATCTTAACTAAAATTCTGGACAATATACATTAGTAGTTCAGGGTCAGTGAGGTTTAACTGGTTTAAACATCAGAATAAGTCAATGATATTTAAATTCAAACCTACATCTTTTCCAAAAAGCCAAATACTATAGTATTGGTGGTTTCTAAGCTTATCTCACAAGCCAATAAAAGTTGTAAGCAAACAACAAACCTTGTGGACCAACATAAGGTATTGTTTTGTAAATAAAAGAACCCTGACCCCAAAGGCTCATCTATGAAGTTTGTCACCAGATGGTGAGCTATCAAGAGGTAACGAGATCATAAGAATGTTGACCTCATCAATGGATTAGTCCATTTATAAATGAATGGACCATTAGAAAATGAAGTCTAGACCAAGGAAATAGGTCACAGAGAATGTGTCTTGGAGAATTTTTGAAATGGTCTTGCTAAGTTGACTAGCCTAGCCTTGGAATTGCTCTGTTGCCCAGGTAGGACTTAAACTGTCAATCTTCTGCCTCAGTGTCCAGCTGGGATTAGAGGACCAAGCCACCAGGTCTAGCTTTTAATAGCTCCAAAGAGCTCACGAGAATACCGAAAACACAGAATCCTTTCAAGTATAACTGATATTGCGAAACTGGCCTTCCTGCTCCCTCGTCCTTCAGGGTTAGGTGAAAGGGATGATGAAAAAGAAAGTCATAATGTCTACTCATAATGCTGACAAAATCAGAAAGCCTAAGGACATAAATAGACTTATTTTTCCTAAAAGAAATGACTATCACTTAAAGTTTCTGCTTGCAGGACCAACACATGACCAGATCATTTACAGATTCTGAGAGCTGTTTAAACAGCTGAAATCTGACTTCATTCTTCTGAAAATTAATTTTTTAAAGTTATCTCACATACCAGTATCATTCTTGTTTTCTTTGCTATTTATAAGCCATGTAATACTACTCAAACTCTAGTTATCCTAATTTATCAGAAAATCTTATATTACTCAAGATGTGAAAATAAGTATAAGTTATCTCTGTAAACTTAAATCTGAAAGAAAACAACTGTTGGGGTATATAAAAGAAATCCTCTAGTGAAAAAGACCACATTTTTCCTAAAATATAAGAGAAATAAACTATAAAATAGATCCAAAAAAGAAAAGAGGGTGGCCAGTGTCATGATTGAGTCTATAACTTAGAATATTTAAATGGTGGGAGTTGATGCTTGTGGCAGTATAGAAAGAAAGGCTACAGTCTAAATGTGAAATTTAAATGCAATAATCTTTATAAAATATTTAACATAGAGCCTACACAACAATATACACCAAGTCAAAGCAGATCTATTATTCAATGTGGTACAATGGAATAAACTATCTTACCAAGTAGTTATTAATACTTTCTATTAATGAAAGCAAAAGCAAAAACAGTCACTGGCAAAGGGAATTAGAGCCCTAAATGCAGAGCAGAGCTCTTCCATGTATGAAATTCTAGAATTCCGTCGTAATACAAAGATTCTAGAATCTTGCCATAACATAGCCAATTATGATATCACAAATCAATCACTATTTCAGAACCTAACCTGTTCAGTCGTTTACAATAGGGACTTCTTGGTCCTGTAGAAGATAGTCGGTATCTTGGTCTTGCAGGAGAAGCTGGGCCGCTATAAAATATGTTGGGCTTTCTCTGGTGACGAGGTTCTAGAAAAAGAAGTATGAGCATATTTAATGTAAAATATATTAAGAAGTTTGTCCTTTAAATACTAACAAATGTGCTGTCTTCCATGAAAATGCTAGTAAGTATGTAAAGAGTATTTTATTAATGTCATTTATCTATGGGGTTGATAGTAAAAATATGTAGTAGAGGGCTGGACACACAGTTCAGCAGTAAAGAACACTTGCTTTGAGAAGACCTGAGTTCCAGTCCCAGTACACACTGAGTGACGTACAACCACCTATAACTCAAATTACAGGGATTCAACGCCCTTTTGGACTCCATGGGCACTTGCGTGAAGGTGCAGTACATGGACTCATACTGACACACATAAACAAGTATAAATTACGTATAGGACAACCAATATACACATTAGCCATATACAATTATTACAATTATACATGTATAACAGATAGTTTTCCCTGACCATAAAAGCTCACAAGTTATTGATGTTTGGTATTAACAAAAATCAAAAGCATCTTATCTTTATAAACATAAGATTAGAAAAAAAGATAAAAGGTAAAATCTCAAAAGAGGTCAGATATTTGTTTTGTTCAAGGCAATATTTAACTCTTTTTATATTTATTTAACTAGGCGGTGGTAGTGCCTTTAATCTCAGCACTTAGGAGGCAGAGGCAGGGAGTAAACTCAAGGCCAGCCTGGTCTAATAGGGAGTTCCAGGACAGCCAAGACTGTTACACAGATAACCCATCTCGAAAAATCAAAAAAGGAAAGAAGGAAGGCAGGAAGGAAGGAAGACAGGCAGGAATGACGACAATGGGATAAACTACCCTTTCATATCTAATTTAGAATAGAGTAACAACAACGAACAAATCAGGGCTGGTGAGATGAACTGCTACAAAGACTGCCTGATAACATGAGTATGAAATGAGTCCGCAAGACCCACATAGTAGAAGGTAACCAATTTCACCCCCGTATGCACCACGGCATGTGCACACACACACCACACAGAGTAGATAAGTGCAATAAAAAATGTTTAAGAAAGAAATAATAGGACAGAAAAGTAAGGTACTACAAATCTATCTTTCTCCTGAAAGATCACTGCAGTACTTACTTTCCAGTGGTGCTTGGTAGTAAACAGTTGCTTTTCTCTGCCTAAGATAGTATCGTTTTTGATTATCTTCTTCTCCATCTTCATCATCTTCATCATCTTCTCCATCATCCTCTTCATCTTCACCATCATCCTCTTCATCTTCACCATCATCTTCCTCTTGCTCTTCCCCCTCTTCAGATGATTCTACAATTAGGAATATACACAGGGGTCAATGAAATGTCTCAGCAGGTAAGAGTAACTGCCACCAAACCGACAAACTGAGTTCTATGCCCAGAACCCACAAAGTCAGAAAAATCGAGCCCTGCAAATTGTCCTCTGACCTCCACATGCACTTAGCACTCCCACACAAAATAAACACAATAAAAGTTTACAAAAGAAATGCATCCAATACACTCACCAAAAGGTTAACAATTTTTAACACTGGGAGCTAGGAGAGAAAGAGATCTCCCAGAGAAGAAGGAATCATTTAAAACTTTACCTACTTTTCCATTATTCATAGACAGAATTTGCAACATTAAGAACTTTTCAAAATTAGAGTAAAAATTATAGAATTAAAACTTAGAAGTCAGGTTTGGAAGCACATGCCTTTAATTCCAGTACTCAGGAGACAGAGGCAAGCAATTCTCTACAAATTTGAGGGACTACAGCCTGGTCTATATAGTAAGTACCAGGCCACCAAGGCAGAAAGTGAAACTCTCAAAAACAAAAACAAAAAAAACAGAAGAAAAAGTTAAGTCAAAACGTTTGAAAACTAATGCTAGTAAATACCATATTAAAGTTTACAATGTTCTCAGAAATCTCAATATAAGCCAACTTTACCTAAAACTCTCAAGTTCATGTAGCATACTGATAGGTTTTAATGCCGTAGACACAAAAGCTTACCTGTTAAAACTTAATGCTACCTAGCTCTCTGGCTATGTGAATTACATAAGTCTAATAAATGCTTTTATGATAATAAGATAACCTCCACCATGTTTAAAATATATTTCAGAAAACTGCTTTCACTCAAGAGAAAACAGAATATGTTAAGCCTCAAAATTAGTAGTAAAATTAAATTTAATAGATGGATGGTGGTAGTGTACGACTTTAATCCCAACACTTTAGGCAGAGGCAGGCAGATCTCTGTGAGTTCAAGATCACCCTGGTCTACAGAGTGAGTTTCAGAGTTACAGAGAAACCCTATCTTGAAAAGCCAAAAGAATAAGTTAACAACTTTAATCATTTTAACTAAGATTGAGATATATGATAAACTAACTGTAGTTTTATTATACAAGTAAACCAATTAATTATTACCTTAAAACTGTTGATTTTAGTTCCTTTCTCCAACAAAACACACTATCCTGTTTTGAGCTCTTCTTTGTTAACACCTCTTTAAATTATAACCACAACTACTGCAAACTACAATAAATGTCAATCTGAGGGCTGGAGAGATGGCTTAGAGGTTAAGAGCATTGACTGCTCTTCCAGTGGTCCTGAGTTCAAGTCCCAGCAACCACATGGTGGCTCACAACCATCTGTAATGAGATCTGGTGCCCTCTATTGGCCTATAGGATATATGTAGGTAGATTACTGTATACATAATAAATAAATAAATCTTTAAAAAAAATATCAATCTGAATAATGAAGCTATTTCTTACTAAGTTAAAAATGTTTAAATTTGAAGCCAGAAAACAGATTTAAACAACAACACACTAACCCACACTGCCGTCTTGGTTATCAGTTGTTTCTTCATCGGCCTGTTGAATAGCCTTCCGCTTTCCTCTTGTGTACATATAAGGATTGCTCTACAAATGTTCAAATAAAATATATTAACATTAAGTGTATGTTCGCACAGAAATTATTCTTTAAAGGAAGACATAACTATAAACAAATTCTAGCAGTAATGTTTGAATATAACAAATGTTAAACAAAATGATTAATTAGTACCCTTAAATGGATTATGCACTAAACAGAGATTAAGTCACCACCGACTCTTACCTCTTCTGCTTCATTAAACACTCCCAAACCTTCAAGTTTTTTCATCCGCTGTCTGCGCATCTTTTTCATGTCGTCCATCTTCTGAAGTACAGCTTCAGCAGTGCTTTAAAAATAGCAATAAATATATTTCAGCAAGAAGCACTAACTTAAGTTGGTAAAATATTCAAACACTTCTTTCCATTAACTTAAACACATACATAGAATGAAGGTTACCAAAAGCCATTCTCCTGCATGTTTCACATAAATCAAACAGATTATAGTATTCAGGACAGGGTCAGGGGTGTAGCTCAATGGTATTGCACTTCCCTGGCATACACAAAATATTCAATCCCTAAAAGGGAAAAGGGAGGTGGGAGTCATGGTGGTGGCAGATACCTTTGATCCTAGTACTTAGGAGGCAGAAGCAGGCAAATCTCTGAGTTCAAGGGCAGCCAGCTACACAGTTTTTATGTGTTGTGTTAGTAAAAACTCACAATCCATCTCTAGTATAGATTGTTCCAGATACATAGTTTTGATCTTAAGCATTTGTACTTACTTTGTTATAAGCTTGTCAAATAGCACAGACTGGTTCACAGTACTGTAACGACTTCTAATCCTACAACTTCTTCGAACTTCAACATCTCCATTCTGTTCATGCAAATGTTCTGTACTCTGAGCAATGTTTCTATTCCTCAACGAGTGAGTAACTGAAATAACTTTGTCTTCATAGATACAGAAAAACAGATTTCAAATAAGCATTAGCAAAACAACTTGAAAATGCACAGGCCACTACTTCAATATAGCAAAATTATACCACCTCAAACTTGTTTTTCTAGAAAAAATTTTAAGTTACAACATATCCCTATGGTATGAGCTAATGTACTTCAGAAAAGAAATGTCATATAAAGATTCATATCAAACAGTTTAAAGCACCTTGCAATAGCTCCAAACTGAAACTCAAGTCTATCAAAAGAGGATGAGATATAGCCAGGTGTAGCAGAGCATGCCTGCAATCCCCACCATCAAGAAGCTCAGGCAGCCGGGCGATGGTGCACGCCTTTAATCCCAGCACTCCTCGGGAGACAGAGGCAGGCGGATCTCTGTGAGTTCAAGGCCATCCTGGTCTACAAGAGCTAGTTCCAGGACAGGAACCAAAAGCTAGGGAGAAACCCTGTCTCGAAAATCAAAAAAAAAAGAAGCTCAGGCAGATCCTGAGTTTTTTAAAAGATCAGCCTGGGTAGTAAATCATGGTATATTCATATAACAGAATCCTACTCAGCTACAAAAGTAGCAACATAGACAACACTTAAAATTAATTTTGCTGAGCTGGGCGGTGGTGGC